>NW_015175365.1:204955-217438 GCF_001447785.1 Gekko japonicus | reverse complement strand
TCTACTTGCAATTTCTTGCTTTCGAACCGCTAGGTTGGCAGGAGCTGGAACTAGAGACGGGAGCTCACTCTGTCATGCAGCAACTCGGGTCTCAAACTGCTGAACTACTGACCTTCCACAGCCTGCAGTTCAGCGTCTTAACCACTTGAGCCACCACAGCCAAGGACCACACAAAACAGGTGGTGGAACACTGTATTACTAGAATCTGAGCAAGTTATCCCAACAAGACAGGGCTGGCCTTGCATATATCTTCTAGAACTTGGGTTATGAAAGGAATAATAGCAAATGACTTTTAGGAAACCTTTGTGCTCTGCATGCCGGAGGTTCTGCTTCCCTCCTCTTCAATTGTGTGATGAATGATACATCTCACTGTGGCAAGCTCTGTGAGCCCCATGATTCCCGGACCTTACAAAACTCATCAGAAGTGACAGCCAGGATGTTGCTGCAGAAACAGAGGAAGATAAACGCAAGCCACCTGACACTCTTTGTTTCAGCCTTGTTTGCAACACTGAACAGGCTCTGGCACAAAACATGATGGGGGTGATAGAACTTCTAACTACATCTTACCTTAGAAAGCACAGATATTGCAGAGTCCCTAGATGGACCATTCCTGGGATAGTGTAGAGTGGTTCCAGCAGCTTCTGTACAACTGTGTTCACTACAAACATCACCTCCATTCAAACAGGATTTAAGACTGGTATTTTGACCTTATGTTGTGTCATCTTAAAGACACTGCTGCTTGTTGTCCCTGTGTATTAGGCTTCAGACTTTGCACACATAAGCACTTAAGTTGTTGTTGCACTGCACACATAAGTTACAGCACACAAGTTTTTCCGCACTGATGGTAATAGGACAGATGTGTACATTTGGAGGACTGGATGACAAGGTGTTTTTCTTTTCTTTTCTCCAGCGTAAGCTTGATATTAAAACATGTCATAAAAACAAGCGAGGGGCATAAAACAGCATATCAATATAATTGTATTGATTAAATTACATCGATAAAATTATATTGATAAAGCAGGCCTCAGGTTAAAAGCAAGCCATAAAAGCACCTTGGTAAAAAGGGATTTGGGGCCTGGCTTCAAAAGGCCAGTGAAGCAGGTGCCAGGGGATCATCACAGGGGAGGGCATCCCAAAGGCAAGGTGCCACCACTGAAGAAGATCCCGCTCTAGTTGTCACCTGCCTCATCTCTACCTGCAGAGGCTTGGAAGAGTGAAGTTTGGGGAAAGAATCTTATCTGGTGGGCTGGACAGTACAGCAGGATGGAGTCCTTTAATTCATAGCAGGTTCTACAGGAAGTGTGAGGCTTCATGTTTCCCTTTTTTGTCATTCATTGATAATACATAAGTTGGGGGTTGGGGGGTTGTACATCTCCCTTGTGACTCCTTACTACCATGTCTTGTGGAACAGCCTGTCTGAAGAGGACCTGAAGGCTCATACACTTCTCATTCTGTACAATGTGAAAAACATTTATGTTCTAGGGAGCATTATAAAAATACATTAGAACTGTAGTAGACTGGAACAAGCAGAACAGCATTGTAGTGTACTGCAGTGATTATTTCTTCTACTGCATTTTCTTATACCTGGTAATCCAATGATTATTTCTTCTACTGCATTTTCTTATACCTGGTAATCCAATGATTATTTCTTCTACTGCATTTTCTTATACCTGGTAATCCAATGATTATTTCTTCTACTGCATTTTCTTATACCTGGTAATCCAATGATTATTTCTTCTACTGCATTTTCTTATACCTGGTAATCCATTTTCTGTAGCATACCTTGCCTTAGTTTGTTGTTTGCATTGTTCTCTGATTTTGTAATCCTAGTCCGAATGCACTGTAACCCTACTGCACCTATTCCTACTGCATAGTCCTGCTTTCTCTGCCATGGCTTCAACCTGGTGGAACTCTTTGCCTAGTAACATCCACGCCCTGCAGGATATACTACAATTCCACAGGGCATGCAAGGCAGAGAAGTTCCGCCACACATTTGGTTGAGGACAGCGACGGTCCCATCTTGGCACCCCCATCTTCCTCTCCCTTGCCCTCATGAGACAGTGGCACCGTTAGGGTCTTAGCACCATCTGTAGTTAATTAGATCTACTGTTTTAGCTTGATCTGCTTTACTGTTTTAGCCTGATCTATTTTAGCCTGATGTTAAACTGAGCCTGGTTAATAAGTTAATAAGTTCAATAAATAAATAAGTAAATGGTTCACTGGTTGTCTTTTGCTGGCTGATTATACTTTTACATCCTGAAATGCACCTTGAGTCTCAGCAAGAAAGGCAGACTATAAATAAATGAGTGAATAAATACATAAATAAAATGTCTGCACAGGATTAGGGGAAAGATTCTAGCCCAGCCTTCTCCCTGATATACTACTCCATGTGCAGGATTTCCCCCCCATATGGAGCTATAGTCATGCAAGCAGTCCAAAACAGTACATCCTAGACAGAGGAATACTGTCCGCCATGAGAACTATGGGTAATTCACATGATACAAAGTCCTCATGACCATCAAAAGGACATTATATCACATGTACACTGAGACTTCAGTGCCTCCCAGGCATGTGAAAAAAAACGCCCGGGGGGGGGGGGGGGGGGGGGGGGGGGGCTGAAGACCGTTCTCCACCCATACCACGCCCATGATCAGACTGTGATCCCTGTTCACCTAGGAAACATGGAACTCCCAGCATATGACTGCTACACAGTTCTCATAATGACAATACAAGCACTGGGGCTTACAAGAAATGGAATCTTGCCCTGACCTGGATAGGCCAGGCAAGCCCGATCTTGTCAGATCTCGGAAGCTAAGCAGGGCCAACCCTGGCAAGTATTTGGCTGGGAAACCTCCAAGGAATACCAGGGCCAGGAGGCAGAGACAAGCTATCAAGCCACTTTACTGAAATCCTCCATGCCCCAGTAGGAGTTGCCAGAGGTCACCATGACTTCCAGGCACAGGTATACACACACAGACACAAATGCAAAAATATAAAAACAAGGAATCTTCAGGCCAGAGCACACAACAAATCTGCTGCTGAAAATGGCATTCATACCTGTGATACATCATGCACACGGACATGTACACTCACCACCACAATTATCTAGAAATAGTTTCTCCTAAATAAGCTTAATACTTACTTACTAGGTGGAGTCATGCCAGGAATGCACAGCAAGGACATGAAGATACCCTAATAGCAACACTCCACATGATTAATGTTGCTGAAAGTAACAGGGAGTATATATATAATGTATGCATATGAAGGACAGAGATTAGAGAAAATGCCACAGCTCCTTTCAATAACATCCAATGGTAAATACATGCACTTTGGCTCTCAGATGATGACTTGGTGACTACTCCTGATTGTTGGTACTACTAAATATTAGTTTAAGCAAAGACAACCCTTTAATATTTCATAGATGAAAACAGAAACACTCCTGTGCATGAGTGGGAATGAGCTACGGGTGAAGTCTGGCAGCACCATCTGCCAAGTAAGGATGTGGCTTTCACAGTGCAGATCCAGAATCAAATGTGCTACAAACAGAAAACAAGAACCAAAAGTGCATGCATACAAGAGAGCTCCTATTAACAAAAGCAAATGGCAAGGCAAAATGCACTTACAAATGCCCTGTATTGCATATATATTGATCCCAGTTTAAAACTGCTGAAGAACCCTGAGACAAAGCAAAGTGACTAGAACAGCATCCGTTCTTAAACAGGAACAACATGGAGCAATAAAGTACCTCTTCTCCACCCCTGACCAACTAGTCTCCTTTCCCTTCTCACACTTGGATTTAAAAAGCATGTTCTATAAAGTGATGGCATAGTACCAACAGAGTTTAAAGGAATAGCATTCAGTATTTCACCCTTAATCAGTAATCCACTCCTCATTTTCCCTTCTTGTCCAACAATACGTTATTAAGACAATGTCTTTCTCCTCCTTTTTGTTACAGGCAAGCTTTCCTGGACTATTTTCCACCTTTCTCCAGACTCATTTTTGGTCCAGGGCTTAGCCCAGCAGGGACAAGTACAGATCTTGGAAGGAAAATTACCTCTGAGCATGCAGACTATAGAGTTTGTTTGCCCTGCATCTAGGGTTGTCAACTGCTGCCAGCGACCCATCAGGAGGAACTAGAGGGGAGGAAAGGGACGGGTGCACTGGTGCCACTTAAGAATCTGATGTCACTTCTGGCACAAAACCAGAAGTGATGTCATGACATCAAGGTGACACTCTAGGATCTGCTCAAATGAATCTTAGAGTGTCGCCGTGATATCACTTCTGGTTTTGTGCCAGAAGTGATGTCACATGCTGGTGCAACACTGGTGCAACCCTCACCCCCCCACTGGCCCTTGAAGTGCTGGCAGGGAATGAGGCCAATCTCTGGGAGGTCTCTTGCCATGTGTGCCATACCGGGACCCCTAGATCCCCTGCTCCCATCTTCTCACATAGGAGTCAGAATAAAGTTGCTTCTAAGCATGAGTTTAGGTGGGGTTTTGCAGACTCTTCCCCAACAAAATATCCCTTCCTGCCTTCCTCTTCCTGCTCCTCTTTCCCATCTGCTCACACTAAAGATATCTAACAGAAGCATATTGAAAAAAAGCACTTAATATCTCATTGGCATTTAACACCAAAGCCTTTGAGAAGAAAATTCAGAGGGGTTCAACACTAAATTCTGCCTTTTCACTACACCCAAGGTGGCTTACAAAATGTAAACACAAACAGTTATCAAACATAGTTAAAACACAAAACTTAAAATACATCAAGTTAAAATACTGTCACTTCCAGCTGCCAGAGACATTCATTAGTTACTTCTAAAGACATGTCAAAATAATTACACAGCGTATGGGCCATAGCTATGTAAACTGGTCTGATCCAGCAGGGCTTTTCTTTTGCTCTTATAGGGGATTAGACAGATTCATGGAGGATAGGTTTATCAGTGGCTACTAGCCATAGTGACTGAGTGGGACCTCTACGTTCAAAAGCAGTAAACCTCTAAACCCAGATCCAGGAGGCAATATCAGAGGAAGGGCTCAGCTTCCATGTCCTGTTGTTGCCCCTCCAGAAGAACTGGTTGGCCACTGTGTGAGACAGGATGCTGGACTAGATGGAATAGTGGTCTGATCTAGCAGGGGTTTTCTGATGAACCTCTCTAATAGAACGGACCATGAGTAGTGAGGTGTCTAATGATCTTAGTTGCTACACAGGCTCATTTGGGGAAAGACAGGTCCCAGATTATGAAGGGCTTTAATCGTTACCACCAGCACCTTGTATTGTGCCCAGAAACAAATGGGTAAACAATGAAGCTGCTGCCAAAGCACATGTGGTACTGGATCATACTGGCATAAAGTAGTCAGTAATCTGATGGCAGCATTCTGTACCAGCTGTTACAGGGGCAGTCCCATTTATAATGCATTACAATAATCTAGCCTTGAGTTTACAATGGTGTGGATCAACGTGGCAACTGGCAAGGTAAACAAGACCATAATAGTCAGCCAGTTACTACATTTGACAAAAATAACAGAAGGCTCCTAGCCTCTTTCCCAACTTTATTTTCTAGGAGTGATGCCGGGTCCCATGTTAAACCCAGGCTTTTTGCTGAGTGAGAAAGTAAGCCACCATGCCATTAATTTGTACTGGTGGTAACCCTATACAATTGGACTTCCCTGCCAGCATCACCTCTCTTGTTTCCTGGATTCTGTTTCAGTTTGTTCTCCCTTAATCACTTGACCACCACTTCCAGGGACTGTATGCCATTTTCGATATGGCATTAACTGTAGTGCATGAGCAAAGGGATATACATAAGCACATACACATTTTGTTGTTGTTCAGTTGCACAGTCGAGTCCGACTCTTCGCGACCCCATGGACCAGATCCCGCCAGGCCTTTCTGCTATGTATAAATAACTGGATGACAAACCTTGAGGCTTAAAAGATTTAAATCTGTGACTATGCAGCCTCTCAGTTTTGTTCTCCACATACATTATAATTTTTCCATGCAAAACAAAGAGGGGGAAAAGGCTGTTACTTTGCATTCTGGAAGATCTGAAGACTGGGGCTGTTCTGGCCAAAACAGGGTAGTTGCAAATTATTCTGGTTAGTACTGAAGACAGTTTAGGGTAGAACTCTCCTTCCATGATTCACAGTTGTTGTAGAAAGGCTCATTCCCAGGAGAATAAACAGTGATATAATGGACATTTATGAAAACTCCCAGCTTTTTAGACATTTGGAACATCAAGTTGAGGGTTTTTTAAAATAACCATAGTTTCCTATTGCTGTTACACAGTCAGAATATATTTCCCCTATGTACATATAGGATTGGTTCCAGTCAAATTTTTCATACCACTCCCTGATGTTCCCATCCCAGATCCCTTTTGTGCATGCAAGTCCCATGAACCTGGATCACTCCCACAGAAATTCAGTATATTTTTTTTAATGCACAACCCCTCCATCAGACTTTTTAAATAGGTTATAGGTATTTTTTAAACTTGGAATGTTGATTCCTTGTTATGTTGATATTTTGTTTACTATATGCTATCCTCTTTATACATTTCATTCCAAAAGTAGCTGCACTGCAGTCAGGTAAAAGGAACCATCTCATTCGAGTATCACAAAGCTCATATAAATGAATTCTGGAAAGCACTTTGAAATCCTTGGATGAATGTGTTTTGGATGAAAGGCATTATTGCTATATTAAGCCATCATACATCCTGTCATTCTTGTTCAGCAAAATATGAAGAGTGATAGATGCCTATTTACGACTCTGTTCTAAGTTGTCTGTTATTATCCTCTCTCTATTTCTGAACCGAGGTGATCCAAGGATCTTAGGCTGTGAGCTGAACCTGAGTGAAGTCACAGAAATGTGTTTTGGATGGACAGTCTGTGGTAGAAAGAACACAAGGATATTGGTGCAAACGTCTAGCTACTTCAGGTCACTAGGATATAAAACATTCCACATTTGTAAGACATATCAAAAGAGTACCATCCCCCCCCCTTCTCAAGGTCATGTGTGTGAAGGCCCCACAGTTGGCCACTCTGGCACACTGACTAAAGAGATAATATTAGCAGAACATGACAAGTACAGTGGGAAAGGTAATTTGAGATGGAAGCTTACATTAGCCCCAAGAAAGAAGATACTTTTAAGCAGGAACATGCCCTTCTATTTTTGCGGAGGAAACTGACACAGTAAATAGGTTACTTATAAACAAGCATTTAAAAAGGAGAACTTGGATTTACAAAACTAACAAACAAAAACTCCGAACTTCTGTTATTTCACACGATGTACAGGGGAAATCCAGGTTTATCACTGAATGTACAGTCAACCAGGATTTCATACCATAAAAGGTCCTCAATAAGCATAGCTATATAATATGCTGGTTTCCAAAGATGTTTGTTACATTTGCATTCTACGCTTTTAGGAGTACCCCTGAAACATCTTAGCTGTGCACTTAAAATGCAAGATGTAGATGTATTGCCTAAAACGTGGCCTTCCGAAGTCAACATATATTTTATAAAGGAAAAGTTCCATCTATAAAACTTAGTAAAGAGACTACTGATGAAGACTACTGATGAAACACATTTGGTCTTTCATGGTTTATAATAGGAATGTTCTGCGGATTATAGATGTTTTGTTTGTGTATTAAATAATATTTCATTTGTTTCAATTATATTGGTTTCAAAGAATAGATCTGCTTTTTTTACTTGTATCTTTGTTCCTCAACCTTCTATGGTTAGGTTACGTTTCATATTGGTAAACAGATCTACATGCTCCCTTTTTATGTACCTTTGTACCTGATTTTATTTGCAGCTCCATTATTAATGCTATTTCCACCAAAACACTGAATACTAAATGCATTTCTAGTAACGCCAGGCCCAGACAAAATGAAAGAGAAAGGACCACATAAAAGAGGCAGCAGTTAGGCTGGAAATTTGGAGCCATTGTTGATGGTTTGGACAACAGTTGTTATTCTTCTGGGCCAGAAGCAATCCACATGGGGATTGCCACAAATGGCATTTGGTTTATGGGGGTCCAACATCTTGGATCAATTTAACAGTCACACACAAAAGCATCACTGCTGTTAGATACGAGACTCGAGGCAGCAGGTGAACAGTAATAACAGCTTTATTGAACACGAAGTCAGAAGAACCAGAACGAGACAAACTATGGAGCAACTGGCTCTCTTTTAAACAGTCCGGGCTTGGCAAGCCACGGCCACATGTCAGCTAAGGTCCAATCAAATACAGTCCATAAAGACCAATCATTTTGCGTCCCTCCAGAACTTCCTTTGTTCTGATAGGTCGGTTTACAATCCCTTGTCAGACTCAAGCTCAATACATTCATTACATTACATTTCATACACAACAGCTGCCAAGTTTGTAGTGTTGAAAGAGGGGCAAGCAGGTATAATTTTCCCCAGTTGGTCCCTGTTCCTCTTGTTCTCACCAGGGAGTCTTCCAGGCTCCCTCCTATACCAGACCTTCATAACTGATTTTGAGAAATTCTACTACAGCACAAACACAAAATATGGATTAATCTATATGGTCTATATTTAACTGCAATAACAGTTTTAATGGTTGCAAAATTATTGGGCCATGATCATTTATTAGACAGCCATCATTATTAATAGCGCTACTCTGCATCCATGTTAGAGGAAGCATTTAAAAAGTGAAATACTGCATTATTTGTCAAGATTATATCCATATACTACAATCCTAAAAAAAGAGAGATTTTTAACTGCATGGCATCAATTTATGCAAAGCTCAATTTTGTATTATGTCTCCTGGAAAAGCCTTCCTGATTGTGGCACCACTGTTGTGGAATACCTTCTCTTAGGAAAGTTGTGCATGTGCCCTTGGCTGGCAATCCCATGGAGCATGGGGGGGGGAGAGAAATGTTTAGGACATCACATCCTGTTCCAAAACAGGGAGTGACTCCAGGCATCAATAAACACTGTCTGCCCCACCCTTACGTCCCCACTGTTGTTCCACTGAGTGAGGGCAGGGGATGGAGAGCACTTCCAGGTGGTCCTCCACCAGGACTGGGTAAGTGCCAACCTTAAGTGGTGACCATCTCACTGTTGGATATTGTAACTCTGCATGCAAGAGGATCTGGGAGAGAAAGGGTAAGATAATTCTCTTTTGGGTAAACTTAGTAGTTGGCCCCAACCTCTCCTCAGTTACATGTTGAGCCTCTTTGGCCATCACTTGACTTTTGTTTAATCTTATATGGGACCTTTTTCTTACTTGGGTTTGGAGCTGTAGCAAGTTAACCAATAAACTGAATGTACCTACATGAATACATCATGTAAGATGTGCTTCTGCTTTTGTAAGTAAGATTCCTTTTTCTTGTTACCACTGGAGTCACATCATCGTAATTTCTTTGAATACCATTTTCCCCTTAACCAGGAAACATGGAAAATCGGGTGTACTGCATAAAGCTTCTGTGTTTCCATGGTAAATGTTTTTGGTTTTTTTACATTTAACCCAATAATCATGTGGTAATGAATTCTACAGACTGATTGCATGTTTGGTAGGTGAAGAACACCATACTTGTTATTTCTATTTGCATACTTTCTTCTGAGTATCTTGCCAATCATTTCTAGAGGTGTACATTCTTTTTCCACAGAGGAAATTCAGATTATAATTTGAAAGACAGTAGTGTTGATATCTCATCAATAACCATAGTTATGTTGGTTAACAGTTCTCATATTTGTATACAACTTGTGGGAATTCTTATCTTTATTCATCTGTGCTCCTATTGCTTTTTGTCTTGTTCCATTAATATGAAGTGGCACTTCCTTGCTAAAGGCTCAAATTTTGTCTGGCCTTCCGTTCTGCCATGCACAAATAAAGGAACAAGATTGTCAGTAGGATGGATTCCAGATTTTAATAACCTTTTCAAAAAAGATTGTATTATTTTTAAACTATAAAGCCAGTCTTCTGGACCAAAAAGTAGATTGGTATAGTGAGTACTTAGATTTATAATATTGAATTTTGTGTATTAAGGATTTAAGAGGGGGGAGGAGTTTTTTCACCGTGTAAAAAAAAATTAAGCATTCTGTTAAGAGTAACACTGAATAAAAAAATTAAAAGATACCTATTCAGACATTTTGAGAAACAGTAAGAATATACCATGATAGTTGTTTTCCTCTGAGGTGGATGAAATCAACTCAGTAAAGCAGGCCCAATATTTGTTAATATTTGGTATCAGGTTTTTTTGCACTATTTGAAATGAGGAGTAAATTGCATGGGAATATAATGGGTTGAATCCAACCAGCTTTTTCACTAGATGTTGCCCAATTTCTCTTCTTACTACAGCCTCTGTTCCAATGTCTTTCGTATATGCAGGCCCGTGAACTCCAGAACAGCCTTTCTGGTGGTCAGAGGGGATCCTTGTTCTTTTCACCAGCATAAAATCTAGTTGTATCCAACCCAATGGATTTTTAGATACTTCAGTTAGATGCAATCAGTTTGAAGACTCAAGCACTTGAGACTTGATTTGTCAAGGCCAACATCACAATTGGTCATCCAACAGAAAAATCATTCAGGCAGGCTATATACAGAGAGCTGCAAGAAACCAAATACAGTATGAAGAAGAAGAAGAAGAGATTGGATTTATACCCCGCCCTTCACTTGGAGTCTCAGAGCGGCTTACAAACTCCTTTCCCTTCCCCTCCCCACAACAGACACCCTGTGAGGTGGGTGGGGCTGAGAGAACTCTGACACAAACTGCTCTTTCAGGAACAGCTGTGCCAGAGCTTGTGACTGACCCAAGGTCACATCAGCAGGTGCAAGTGGAGGAGTGGGGAATCAAACCCGGTTCTCCCAGATTAGAGTCTGCACACTTAACCACTACACCAAACTGGCATGTACTGCAGAGTTCTTGAACTGATTCAGTAAGAAGTCCTCTGAAGTTTTAGATTTAGGCAAAGATTTGGTTTGTTCAGCATCCACTAAGCCAACAGGGTGTTTTAAATGGACATTAATTTAACTTAATTCATATATGCAAATAAACAGTAGCACTAGGCAAGGCCATGTGTGAAGAAATGCATTTTTTCTTTTGATGTTTGATATGAGTAAAACCTTCACTCTGAGTTTTAAAAGTCCCCCCCCCTCTGGGCAGAGAACAGGCAGGAAGGAGGGAAGTCAGTTCAATTGCTTTCCAGACTTGGCCCACCTTCATACAAATGCTAATAGGTCTAGAAAATGGGATGGTCAAGTTCCCCCCCTTCAAGCAGGGAACAGAGATTTGGAAGTGTTAAATACTAGAGAGACTTCAGGAAGGAAATTCTGGAGACTTCAGGAAAAGCTTCTTTAACCTGGCCTGACCTGGTCAGTGGGTGGGGGAAGAGAGAGGTGATAAAACTCAGGGGAGCAAGGAAGAAGCTCTCTGTTTTGTGCTGAGTCTATCAGAGCAGACAGAATTCTTAACTGAATTCTGAAGGAGGCAGCCATTAACCATGTGCAGGCCGGAAGAGCTGGAGGAAGCTTCAAGGTAAATCTGTAACTTCCTAAACTAAGGAGTCTGTCCTATATTTAATATCTGATAGGACATGTATAGAAAGAGGGACAGAGGATTTGCATTTTACCCATTTCTTTTGAATCCCTTGCTCAGTCTGTTGCTGTGCTAAAAGTATGCTTGTGAACATTTTCTCTTTAATAAATACTTTATAACTTTTGATGCTGGTAGTTATTCTCTGTACCACATAGACCTCCACCATCTTGGACATGCTATTTTAAAAGGAACACCAGGGCAGGCGGTTGGCAAGTGGCTATTCCTCCAACGGTGCACAAGGCAATAAACTGTCCCCATGGTGACCAGGTGGTGGCCAATGGGAGATCCAGAGGCAAAGCCTCAGAACTGGGAAGCGAAGCTGGGAGTCCTGACCCTCCCAGTGGGCAATTCCTACAAAGTTCAGGTGGTGGTGGTAGTGGTGGTGGTGGACTACCTGAGAGAGAAAGAAAAGCCTCTCCAGGTTTTGGGAAAACTTTGGAGAGCGGGGTGGAACAAGGCCTACAGGCCAGAGCAGGCCCATTCTGCCACTCCTTAAAAACCCTATGGGGGAGGGTCACCATAAGTTGGCTGTGACTTGACAGCTCATTCCACACAGCCTGTTTTGGGTGGGCTTTTTTCTTATCAGTTGGGCTACACCAGGAGTTCCCAGCCTTTTTGAGTCTGCGGACACCTTTGGAATTCTGACACAGGGCACAACCATAAATGGTCACTGTGGGAGGCAGAGCCAGGGGGTAACGTTAGTCATTACTCTAATAGTAGCTCTTTACCATTTCAGGTAGAGGCTCTGTTTAACAAGATGCCTTCTAAAGAAAATATTTTAAAATGAGCACACTGTTTTAAAGTATTTTCTTGCATACACACAGCTTACTTTCAGTTGCTTAGTGAAGATCCTTGTCCTGTGGTGGCAGGGGCTGACAAAGCAATACGGCTAAAAATCTGCTCAGCCAATCAGAATCCCTGCTGAGTTAA
>NW_015175365.1:201783-203854 GCF_001447785.1 Gekko japonicus | reverse complement strand
GAGGAGACGGGGGAACCAGCAGGAGGGGGGGTACTTATCTCCTCCTGCTGCTTCCTCCGGGAGCTCCCTCCCCCCTCCCCCCTCCCGCGAGTATCGCAGGTCCCCTTTTCTTGTGTTTATCTAATTCCCTCTTGAAACCATCCATGCTTGTAGCTGCCGCCACCTCCTGTGACAGTGAATTCCATGTGTTATGTAAAGGAAAAGAAGATTTAAAAAGTGGTTTACATCACAACACAGGATGTCACATTTTCTTTCCTTTTTTGCAAGCAAATCTTTACTTCTTGGAAGGCCAAGATGGGATCCACCTATGGCAAGCGACCTGGGTGCAACAGGCTGACACAGCTAAATGCAGCAATTTGGATGTAATCATCATACACATGAAACCCCTTTTGCCACTGAGTTCAGACCAACTTCATATCCACATCCTCAAAGGCATTTTTTCCCTTTCTGTATCCCAGAAGTCTCCAGCTGAGATGTTCTGTAGCTTTGGACACAGTTCAAAGGCATGTTATACTCTGCCACTTTACAAATACAAACAGTGACAATACTGAGCCAACTGGCACCAGATATGCCACCACCATTGTTTTGACCACTGTTCCTGCAAAGGAAGAGGAGAGCGTGATTTTCAAAATTCTGATTTGCCAAAGGTTCTCATCCTACATACAGCCACTTAGAAATCCTCCATAGCACAAAGCTATCCATATGGCCTCTCTTTTGTCTGATTTACCTCTGCAGCAAGTCCATAAGAAAGGATATTAATTAACCTTTTTCAAGCACTGACCTGGATCTATGCCGGTGCCACATGTTGTTGGTTATTTTCCCTAACATAGCCACTGACATGGGTCAACAGAGGTGTCTCAAGCTTGATGCATACTGAGAAAAGGGTGTTCACTGGCACTGCCGAGGCTTGTTCTTTCCCCCCAAGCTTGGAATCAGACCATACAGCAACTGTAAAGTCTTAATTAATATTTGGGATTTGAAAACATAAATCAGACATGCTTTGAAGCACAAGACAGTCATTTAATTTGCACTGCCACAGGCATTGTTTGGCCACGGTTCAGCTTCCATGCTGGAAGCTGCATTCAGGAGAAACTGAAGGGCACTGTTAAAATTCCTGGAAATGTTTTTCATTCTGTGACTGATGACATTAGAATACACTAGGAATAACACAAGAACAAATAAAATACAATTGCTATTGACATTTTTGTGTCTGAAAGGCACCAGGTATCATACGCACAACTACATCCAGTCAGCTCTATTGCACAGAAATGTAATTCATACATTCAGTAACTCATGTGGGTGGCTGATTACTATGCTGTTTTCATAGGTGCAAAAAACACATGAAAAGTTTTGTATTAAGTAGTTTCCCCCATGGGGAAAGGAAGAACTCTGCACACTGTTCCAAGCTCCCTAGAAGAAGGGTAGGATGAAAATACACCAGGTAGATGGTTCAGCCCAATCTGAGTTCTGCAAGTGCAACTTTTAGAGGTTATAGTTCATGTCTGAAACCATCTTAGTTGTATGCAAACTCTTCAGTTTTCCATGTCACAGAACCCAAACAATTTTCAAGAAATCCATTTGTGAGAAGCTATTTTAACAGTGCAATCCTATACAAAATTATTCCAATGGAAGCCCACTGAAATCAGTGGCTTTAGATAGGGGCTGCAATCACACACAGTAAATAATCCACTTTCAACCCACTTTCAATGGATTTCAATGCACTTGTGTGAACTGGCAAAATCCAGTTGGAAAGAGCATTGAAATTGGATTGAAAGTGGATTTTTTCTTGTGTGTGATAACGGCCAGGAGTAACTCTGCATAGGATTGCACTGTAAGAGTAAATAAGGCACAGCCAGAGGTTGATTCGGGGGAATCGCGGGGATCGCAGTTCCCCCAGGTGAGGTGCGGGGGGCGGGACACACGACGAAGCCCTGCCCCCTGCTTCCGGCCGCCCCGCTTCCGGCCCTCATTCAGCCAGGAGGAGGCAGGAGAAGAGGGAAGGTAAGTTGCTTCCTCCCCACCTCTCCCCACCCCTGCCTGCCTGGGGCCAGGGAGGGTCTTGGTGGGGCTT
>NW_015175365.1:195923-201638 GCF_001447785.1 Gekko japonicus | reverse complement strand
GAGTATTGCAAGGCAGAAGCCTTGCAAATAAACTACGCCAAATCCAAAGTTCTGGTATTCAGGAAAAGACCTAAGAAATCCAGATGGAGTATCCTTGGTACACCAATCGAGCAATGCAGTACATATAAATACTTAGGCATAACCTTCTCTGAGACCCTTTCCTGGCGGCCCCATATTATACAACTGAAGATTGCAGCTATGAGTAACTTAGGGGCTTTGTTGAAGTTTTATTTCTCCAGGGGTGGTGGTATGATAGATCTGGTTGTCAAGGTCTTTGTAAGTAAGATAACCGCTGCAATGTTGTATGGGGTAGAGATTTGGGGTTGGAATGAGTCGATGCTAACCCTGATTGAAACTGTGCAAAATTATTTCATGAGACGGATTTTGGTTTTGCCTAACGGTTCACCTGTGGTGCTGATGAGGATAGAATTGGGTATGGCATCGCTGAAAGCCAGGGCAAATGTAAGAATTCTTTCCTACTGGAGGAAATGTCAGGAACGACCCCAGGATATCCTAGGGGTCCAAAGTTTTGGATTATTTTTGAAATCTTCCAAAAGTTTAAATGACTATCAGTCTTCTATCCTACAGGAATACTCAATTCCGGATGACCTAATGGGTTTAGCGAACAATGATTATCAAAAGTCCAAATTGAAGGAATGGGTATTTCATAAGGACGGCCTTTTGAACCTTCATGCGGCGGCAGGTTGCCGAACGGCCCCTCTGTTTAAGATCTTTAAAAGAGATCACTGTAGGACTGGCTGTTTAGAGAAACTAACCAATCTTGACCTAAGAAGGGCATTTACAGCCCTCAGATTCCATGCCATTCCTTCAATGGTCTGTGTTGGTCGTTTTATGGGTTTACCTGTTGCCTTAAGAATTTGTCAATGTGGTTTGGGCGAAGTGGATGACATTGAGCACTATTTACTGAGATGCTCATGGCACGAATCACTTAGGCAGAGATTTATATACTCTATTTTACCTTTGCACAATGGATTCTCAAAACAGGAGTTGGTTGTTTTTTTGCTCTCTGATATGGACGTATATGTTACCAGCAGAATATCCCTGTTTGCTTTGGCGGCAAAAAAGATAAGATTAAGGTCAGGATTCAGCGCAAGCTAGTGAAGGGATAACTTAATGTGATGTATAAGGATTGTGTTTGTATTTATGCTTTGTTATGGCCAATGGCTAATACAATAAACTTGATGACATGACATGACCCTTTAAATGGCACTCTATTACTATTTGAATACTTCCCACTCATATCAGGATTGTTGATGTGTTAACTGAAGGCAACCTGATTTCAATGAGGTTGCTTTCAGCCATCCATTAATCAGAATTTGGGAGTACCTCTTTAAACAGTCCTTTCTCCTAGCCTGACTCCAGAATAATTTAGTCAATATGCTCTCAGCCCAACTCATTTTCCTATGATTCTAGAATACACACAAGTATACTGGAGATATACTGGAGACTTTCTAATCACCCTCTCAGCAATACCTGGCACACTCACAGACAATGTCTTACAATCCAACATGCATGTACAACAGATAGAAAGGGTTATCCCACTGTGGAAAAGACCATAACTACTTGAAACATGGTCACTATCTGAATGGTTAGCATTTTGGCCCTAAAGGCAATTGGAGGCTGACTTAAGTTTTATTGAGGCGAGAAACTGCCTTTTATTCTCAAGTCAATTCATGAGAGAAATAAGAACTTTAGAGCAAAAGGGATCTGAGTTGAGACTATCTACAGACTTCAATATATATCTTACATGTCTAAAAGACAACAGATGCCACTGTACAGAAGGAAATAATCACAACCACAGGTCGTACCCAGAGGCACAAAACCATCCCCTGCAACCTGGAACTCTGATTATGGTAAAACACATGAAATACATACTGTTTCATTTACTAATGGAACAAGGATCACTGGAATGAGACAGACAATATGAGAAGGGGTTGCACAATATCATTTTATAGGGTATGGGGTTTACATCGAAATTAGTAAACGGCTTATTAATCTAATCAGTGACCAACTGTTTCAGCTGGGTAACTAGAGCAACATAGAGTGGATGGGGGATGCACATCTGAACTGGAAGTAATTCAGTGTAGATAGATGACATCAGCACTCAAATGGACATCTCTAACTACCATCTGTTTAAACTTGTTTTGCCTAACTACATATGGCTAGAGGTGGAATGGATCAAAAAATAAATCGCCATTCACCTCTGACAGGTAATGAAGCCATAAGCACACTGTGGCAAGACAGTGAGGATCGCCTGGCTGCCGGGGGAATGTGTTCTGCCCCCCTCCATTCAGAGTGGAAGGGCTGTGCCTGGCCTTAGTGACACCATTACACGGACATGTGTGATTGTCTACCATACGGTGCTATGACATGATCACATTTGCTCTGGGATGCCTGAATGCTTTGGATCATGTGGTGAGAAAGAGAGAAGACCTAAAAAATGTGTTGAAGGAGCTGCACATGAAGAAATGCAGAAGACCCCCATAGCAGGGTTTTTCTTTTGGAGAGGCTTTTTCAACCAAAAATTAAACCTCATGAAATTTCAGGGCAGAACTAATTTTGTTTTTCAAATATTTGCACCCTTCCTCTCTTTCACATTTCACAGCTCTATACTCACATGAAAATGTTTACAAATGTCACTTTCTAGAATTAAATTGAGGTAAATAATGTTTCCCTCCTTGCATCCACAATTCCTCCTGCAATTGTTAGGAAAGCCAATCTCCTTCTGTGCAGTTGCTTTAAAATTGCTGAACAAATCCATATTGTTATAATGGAAAAAGACTCACACACACACACACACACGCATCACAAGTAGGTCAATGCAAATATGCTGTAGTGAAGATTAAACTGTTTATCCTTTCTATCCTCTTCCAAGTAATGGTAACTTCAAATGATCCTTATTTGATTATGCTTCTGGTGTCAATGGTAATGATATTAGACAGTTATCAAAATGCAGCACTCTGGTGGTCCTAAGGTCTGTCTTCTGACGTTTGGACACTGAGGGCTCAAGCATGTGTGAGGCCCATACAGAATATAGAATTACACAGCTGGAAATACTACAGAAAAGTAGGCAGAAGAATCAGTGACTAACTGTAGCAAATTAAGCATATGACCCAGAACATCTCAACCAAACATCGATTGTATATTATGATATATACTGATATGCCATAGAAGCTAACCAACAGGAAGAAGAAGAGGAGGAGGAGGAGGAGGAGGAGGAGGAGGAGGAGAATGGATTTATACCCCGCCCTTCACTCAGCGTCTCAGAGCGTCTTACAAACTCCTTTCCCTTCCCCTCCCCATAATAGACACCCTGTGAGGTAGGTGGGGCTGAGAGAGCTCTGACAGAAACTGCTCTTTTCAAGAACACCTCTGCCAGAACTATGGCTTGCCCAAGGTCATCCAGCGGGTGCAAGCGGAGGAGTGGGGAATCAAACCCGGCTCTCCCAGATTAGAGTCCACGCACTTAACCACTACACCAGGGCTATTTTTGTACAGGAACCCCCCGGAATGGCATTCTGGCTGGCTTCTGAGTTGGCCACGCCCAGGGGTCAGTAAGGAGCCCAGGGGGAGGGGGCACATGCAGCAACCCCCTGCCCCCAAGAGGGAAGACACAGGCCCGGCCTTGTTTGGCCCCGCCCCTCCTAGTGAGGACTCCTGCTTTGCCACGGGATCGGCTCCCATGGCTGCCAGCGTCCTTCCCGCCTGCTCACCCTCTGGCCCTACCTCCCTGCCTTTTGCACCCCCCACTGCCAGCTCCAACTCGAGCCCCTACACTCCGGCCGCGGTCTGGCTCGGCACATCCCCAGCTGCCACCCAAACGCTGCTGGGAGGCTCCGCCCTGCCTGCCCAGGTCAGGGTCTCCATAGCTGGCTGTCACACCTCTCTCCAGCCGGCTTGCCGCTGCCCTGTCAGAGGCTGGGACAGTATGTGTGTCTCTTTCTCTGCCCCTCTGTGTCTCTCTCTGCCTCTCTGTGCGTGTGTGTGTGTGAGTCTCTGTTTGTGTCTCTTTCTCTGTTTGTGTGTGTGTGTGTCTCAGTGTCTCTCTCTCTGTGTTTGTCTTTCTTAGCCTATCAAGTCAGTGTTGTTTCAAGGGGTTTCAAGCTCATACCTTGATTAAAACTTTGTTGGTTTTAAAGGTGCCACTGGACTCATACTTTGTTAGACAGGCAGACAGTATTATTTTCTCCTTCTGCCTTCCCATGGTGTGAAATATTTGGACTTGATGGTAAAATGCAGACCTTTTTGTGTGGATTTAAGTGACTTTCTGTGGCTGGGGCCATGTGGCTGTTGTCTCTAGATGAGGATGAATGAAGGCATCATGACTTAAGGTTCCAAAGAGTGCAAAGTGCACAGCCCCAAGGGTTTTGTCAGGCCTTTTTCTTATGCAACAATAAAATTCTTGGTGGAAAGTGTCATTAAGTCGCAGCTGGCCAATGGTGACCTCGTAGTGATTTTTAAGGCCTGAGGTGTTCAGGGGTGGTGTGCCCATTGCCTTCCTCTGTGTCACAACCCTGGGCTTCCTTGGTGGTCTCCTATCCAAGTACTAACCAGGGCTGACCCTGCGTAGCTTCAGAGGGTCTGACAAGATGGGGCTAGCCAGGGCCATCCGGGCCAGGACAACTACAGAATGCTGGCACTCTAAGTACCACGTAATTGGGATGATCACTGCATTTCAAAGGGGGGGGGGTCAGGTTAAGGATCTCTTCAACAGGTCTTTTAAAAAGAATTTTGTCAAAGAGGTTCCAGAACTCTGTTCTGGCATGCTCCCCCAGAAAAAAAAGCCCTGGGAATTGCCTTGCTCACAGCAACAGGCAAAGCTTAGCTTGAATTCACTTGAAGAAGGCTGGAGTATTTGCAAGTGACTGGAAGAGAAACTTGCATGAGATTGTGGCTTTTCTTCCATTATTAAAAGTTTTTGCTGAGCATATAAAAAAAGCTGTGATCTTGCACAAGTGGGGCTGGATGACCACGCTTCTGGCAATATGGGGTGTGGCCTAATATGCTAATGAGCTGTGCTGTAAGGGGTGTGGCCTAATACGCTAATGAGTCCCTGCTGTTGGGTGTTGCCTGTTATGCTAATTAGTTCCTGCACTACACCAAACTGGCTCTCATGAAAGCCTGAACAGAAAGTTGCTCAGCTGTCCACGAGATGATGCAAGAGATACTGAGAACTAAAATACCATTTTTGCCGGAAATATTATTACTAAACATATTTCCAAAGGATTTTGATAAAGGTGATAGATATTTAATAGTACACCTATCTACGGCAGCAAGAATATTATATGCAAAATATTGGAAACAAATGGAAGCACCAAAGAAGCAAGAATATGTGAATAAACTGTTGGAGACGGCTGAAAATGACAAATTGTCATCGTTGATGAGAGGGACAACAGACCCAACATTTCAAAAGACGTGGGAAAAACTGTATGACTGGTACAATATAAATGCATAGTTTAAAGTAATGAAATTTTTGGTATTATTAATCTCTTTTAGTTAAATAAAAACTATGGTAAAAAGATAAGAGTATACAGAAACTTAAGCAAACTCATGGAAATTTTTAAATATGGTAATAGAGTTATAAGAAAATATACTGATCTCTTTGTATGTTTTATGTGTGTAAGTGGATGTTTATTATATGTTGTATGTATGTTTGTTTGTGTATAATATGAAAAATAATAAAAGTGTACCTAA
>NW_015175365.1:195056-195188 GCF_001447785.1 Gekko japonicus | reverse complement strand
TACTCTAAATATATTAAGCAGAATAACATGCCGGGCGAGATTGTAGTCAAGTTTCTCCGACGACAGACAAGAGATGATATTCTCAAAGCGACAGCAGCCAAACCTTTGCAGCTGGGATTAGCAACTATCAGG
>NW_015175365.1:191413-194627 GCF_001447785.1 Gekko japonicus | reverse complement strand
CTCCCAAACTCATTGATTTAAACGAAAAATTTTAAGTTTTATGACTAACTGTATACTAACTGGAAAAGACCTTCCTTTCTTGGGTTTTTAGTCATAGTGTGGGTTCTTTGTTTACTGTCTGTATCCCGGGGTTTTTTATTTTTCTTTCCCTTCCCTTTCTCTATTTCTGTAGTCACATAGGTGTAACAAAAATTAATAAAACTACCCTGTCTTCAGGGGATTAAAAAAAATGTATAAAAGGAAATCCCCACCTGATTGGTCTTATCTCAGGCTCCTTTCTTCTGCTACCATTAGTAGCTTTGCATAGGTACTTCTCCACTCTTCTCCCCTTGGCCATCTTGGCACCTACACTTCTGCACTTGAGGGCTGAAGGGTTGCTGCTGCATTCCCTTTAGGTCTCTCCCTGGGTAAAAATGCTTGATTGGGGCAAATATTGGGTCCAAGAATTCAAATTATAGCATTCAAAATAAAAGGAAATTTATGAATAAAATGAAAAGCACAACAGAGCAAAGATCAAAAGAAAAGCAGTAAAACGGCAAATCCTCTTTTCATGAGTGGTGTAAACACCCTAAAGGATAACTTAAGGAAGACTATTTATTCTTGGAGCTGCAAGTACTCAGAAGTAGTTCATTAACATAATTCCTCTGTGTGGGGTCTTTCCCCATGGCAATCCTCAACACTATGTACTCAAGACGGAGTCCAGGTGTAAACAAATATGGCTTAGTCCTTTATAGTTTAAGACAAAATGGCTAGGAGGAACAGAATAGATCTGAAGAGAGTTCCTTCTCCATGTCCAGAGATTTTATAGTCTGTTCCTCCCCTTGTGGGATTCTGTGGCCAAGGTGTTAGCTGAAACCCTTTGTCTTCCTGTGGCCAGAGCCAACTGTCTGTTTATGGCCCTGAATTGCTCTGTGCCTGTGAAGCTGACTCCTTCCCTGTAGCTTTCCAACTTCTGGCTGTTAATCTGTGGAAAGGTATTTTGAGCATGTAAAGAATGCAGACCCAATTATTGTAAGTTTGACAGGAATCCTGAGGTATAGGACATTTCAGCACAAGGACTAAGAAAACCTTTATTCTTTTTAGAAAGGCAATTGTTGATGGCTCCTGGCTAGGTCTTCAGTGAGTTAAGGATTTACAAGTCTGCACTGATTCAATGCTGAACATTTTTCTTTTACCTATAAAAATATATTCAAATGTATGTGGATTGCTGGATGCCCATCATGCAGAAATGACCTAACACAATCAAAGGATATATTCATATGATCACCTCTATCATCATTTCGATATGAGAATGGCTTTATACCTACCTAAGATATCTATATGCTTAAGTACTGCAATGAAGCCAAAAGATGACCCTAGTGGAGAGACATGTAACCACTCATGCAACAGAACCACAAAGGTGCATTCAAACCATTCACTGAACATGCAGTGTTCATAATAATAAAATAGAAACAGGCACCAAATAGAGGAGTTCTTCAAAAATTATGATTAGTAGTGGAAACAGATATCTCATGGGGAAGGTCTGGAGAGTTCGGCGTGGTAAATAGCATGGGATATATGGGAACTATGAGCATTTTTAAGATGTAAGCAATCTCAAGTCCTACAGAAATGCATAAGTAAGAGCTACACAATGTCCATATTTGTATCAGTGCAGATCTTGGAATTAATTCAGTTTATACCTGCAGATTCAAGTCTGAGTATTAATGCTACTAAAACAATGGGCAAAGACAACTGATCAATTTACACTAGTTGATACTGAACTTTATTAATATGAAAGTATAGTGCCAACCTAAATCTATGACCAAACATTGTGTAATTAAAAGTAAAATATTAAGTGAAAGTTTAAACATGGAATTTAATTCACTAAAATGTACTGTGCTCTATATGGCACAGAACTTTTCTCAATGTGGACTGAAAGAACACTTGCTTTATTTTATCACACTAAGAGGAGCATGTTTACAAAACTGTCAGCACATCAGCTCATGCTGGAAGTCATACCTTTGCCAGCTTTAATTAAGGAATTATCAGGAACACAAAAACTCTAGACAGGACTGTGCCAATAGAATTCATCTCCATTTGTTTCACTTTGGCATTCAATCAACTGGTAAAAAATCTCCTGTTTCCTTCCAAAAGGAAAATACATCAGTATGCATTTCCATGCTTTTACTTTTTTTAAAGTCTTAAGTGTGTATGTGGCTATCCTGAACATGAGTCTTAACATTAATCTACAGCAGAGTACAACAGGAAAGAGCAAGATTAATGACCTGTGAAATAGGTATAGTCAGAACTTGGTAATCTATGCCTGATTTGGCCCCAAAACTTTGCATTTCCCATAGATATACTATAGTGACCAACTAATATAGCTCATTAACACTCTTATTTATTATTATTTTTAAGCCCCTGGAGGGGATTTTTATTGCATTTTTATAACACTACAAACTACAACAGAAAATGGGAGGGGGAACTACACTTATAGGATAAAGAAAGATACCCACTACTGACTAAAAACCCAAGAGAGGAGATCATCCCACCAGTTTAACCATCCATTTAGTCTTAATTCCGCTAATCTTACTATCAACTAGTCTCTTCCGAAGCTTATAAGGACTTTTAGGAGCTGCCACCCCTTTCTCTGATAGAGAGTCCTCTCGGAGGATTCCGAGTCCAGCTCGCCATTGGACTTACTGTCCTCCCCCTTTTCTCCTTCCTTCCCTGGCCCTCCCATCTGGACTCTTAAAAATTCCCGTGCTTTCTGGACAGAGTCAATCTTTTCTTTTTTATCCTTGATTTTGAAGGTTACGACTTCTGGAGTTAACCATCTATATCCAATTGCATTTGTCTGTAGAAAAAGAATTAATTCTTTATATTTCTTTCTCCTTTGTCTTATTTCAAATGGAATGTCTTTTAACGTCCTGATGGTATTCTCCCCCACTTTCAGGGGTGCTCCAGATACAGCTTTCAGGATTGTATACTTCACATGCCTCTTCGAGAATCTTACCACAATTTCCCCAGGCAGATTGTTTTTCTTTATATATCCTGAATATGACCTATAGGCCACATCCATTTCGTTTAACAAGAGTTCCGCCTTCATATCTGTCACTGGGGCCAATACTTCACTCATTAGTTCCTTAAGATTCTCTCCCTTTGTCTCTGGCAAGCCCTGGAAGCGAAGGATCATATTAGCCTTTTCCATTTGTAATTGTAGCAGTTGATCTTC
>NW_015175365.1:167747-191303 GCF_001447785.1 Gekko japonicus | reverse complement strand
ATTAGCTCAAAAGTTCATGCGGTTAGGAAGCGTCCCTCCCCCGCCCGCTTCACTTTCCGTTTTTCAACATGGGGTAGGGAGCTTTCTTTTTCTCTTTAACCGTCATTTCGCTCAGTCAGACTCACGTTCATATCTGGTCTTCCGACCCTGCTTTACTTCATTTCATCCGCTCGATCTCCTATGCCTGCCCCGGTCAGCGTCACTAGGTCCCATTTAGGCACTGCGCAGGAAGGACCATTGGGACAGAGAAGCGCCTCAATTCACCCACAACGCGTAGGCGAAGAGGCGACTCCTCATAAGTCCCCTGGCTAAGAGCCTTCCGCCAGGCTCCCTGGGGGGGTAACGGGCCAGCGCTCCCCCTCCTTCCCGCTGTGCACAGACCTCATCCCCGGGAGGTCTGGGAGATGCGTCTGTCTAGCATGCCGCCATCAACCTGAAGTCAACACTCTTATTTATGATGGAAGAAAAATATATTATAAGAGTTTATTTCCATTTTGGGAATGGGGGAAGTTAGCCAAACAATTATCCTGGTTTATTCTGTTGATTATGTATGCAATGCCCTTTTTCAATAAATGGTTGCTAAAAGTTTGCTCACAAGTTATATTAGGAAACAAGGAGTAACTTATTATGCTTTCATCCACTGCATTCCTGACCATTTATAACAAAATTTTAATCTTTAGCACTTTACAGTTTTGCATCATTAACAACCATTTAGTTATCAGAAGAACACATGAGCATTTGAAATAAACAGATACATACTGAAATACGTCATGGGAATCCACATACAGCATAAGCATTTGCTCAAAAGTACAAAAGTACAAAAAGATTTTTGTGCAGATAATTTTCTGTATTTCTCAGCCACAAAGAACTCAACTTGCAATAAGAGAAGCTAAAAACAGCCTTGACATTACACGTTGCTTGGTAATATTCTAGTAATAAATTACATACTCGGATGTTGACTAGAGTTCTCAAGCAAAAGACTAAATACTTGTATGTAATTTCATACTACTAAACTGGATGTATACCTAAAAGGCAAAAGTAAGTCAATCTGGCCTGGTACACTGGACTGGTAAGAAAATGGCCAAGCCCTGGTTCATACTAACCTTCGAAATTGGCCCGTGATCTGCTGCAGCCCAGTGGCTGCTCCCAAATGTAGGGCTGGCTGAAGGAGCTGCTCTGTCAGCTGAGTGGCATGCCTGGGCCAACAAGGTGCAGTTGGATGGGGCCAGTACATGCCTCACTCCTCACACTGCTCAGCTGCCCATGCTGAGAGTTTTCTCAATCTAGCTTGCAACTGAGGAGAGTCCCATGGCACCCTCAGCCATCAGCTGAGTAGCCCTTGCTCTAAATTGTCCAGCCAAAACTGGTCACAGGCAATGCTCCCTCTAAGCTGTGGAGTCTTGTGAGCAAAAATTCTTCTTAATGAGCTACTGGCACTGACGTTGTGAGCAAGCAATTTGGCTGCTGCATAAATTAGTTTGCTCTGGTGCCATCCTTCCTGAGTGAAGACAAAAATGTGTGAGCTGGAGGCTACAAAACTGTGAGCTAGCTCACGCTAACTCAGCTTAGAGGGAACAATGGTCACAGGTCGTGAATTTCCTGAACATCTATGCTTTATTGCTTGATCAACATATACCACACATCACCTCAATAGCCATTTGCAATCCTTTGTGTCCTTGAATAAATATCGTGAAATGTTTTAGCTACCAGAGTCAATATGGAAGCCCACTTCATATATATATTTTAAAACACAGATATTTCCATTTTAATACCTGCATAAAATCCTAGTTTCTGAAAACATCAATCAACCAAAAGAGACATTTTAAATGCCTCAGTAGCTTTTTAGTAGAACCTGAGAATTGCTCTGTGACTTACAAACATTAATGCCTCACCTATCCCATTTAAAAGGTGATGGCAGTGCACCCAACCAACACAATCAGCTTGTTGAACGCTACCAGTGGAAGGGGGAGGCTTTATTTCACACAGTTTCTCTTCCTCACTGCAGTCCCCCAACCCAATGGCTCTTCCTCTATGAAGGTTGTCCCATGACTCCAGACATCATCTTTCTAGGTGTTTAAAATGGAAAGGGGGACATTCAGAAAACAAGCATCTGCCAGTTCTGCCTGCAGGAGGCTTGTTAGCTACAGCTCCACCAGAGAAAGGCTCTATACTTTACTGAGCTAACAGGTAGGATACTGTCCATCATGTTTAAACATACAGAAAGTCTTTTCCACACATCCCATGTTAGATCTGTGCTAAATATCACAAAACAATCTATAGGAAATTCAGTCCCTCCTTAAGGGCCTGTGGATCAGTGGTAAAACATCTGTTTAGCATGCAGAAGGTCCCAGGTTTAATCCCTGGCATCTCCCGTCAAAGGATCTGGCAGTAGGTTATTTATTTACTAGTAATCAGGCCCGTTGTGAAAATAAATGTAACGAGCTCTAGAAAGAGGGTCTGGAGACTCCACGGAGAGAAAGAGAGGAGGAGGGAGGGAGGGATGGACGGACGGGCGGGCAGGAAAGAAGGACGACAGACACAAGCAAGCAAGGCAGACTCAGAAGAGCTCGAAAGTGAAATCTGCAAACAGGGGGGAAGGGGGGGAAGAGAGAGAGAATCGGAGGTAAGGAGACAGAAAGAAATCAGGCAGCTGGACCGAGAGAGAGAAGAGCTGAAAAGGGGAGATCTGCAGAAGACACTGCAGGGGGAAAGGCCCCAATTGCAGCGTACTTACCTGGAAGTTTTATTGCACTCAGTCAGACTTCCAGGTAAGTGTGCTGATGACAGGGGGCTGGAGGTAGGAGGAAGAGAGCGATGGACGGGCAGATGGGACAGGCTGGGCAAGCCAGAGGCAGAGAGCAGAGCAAGGGATGGAGAGGAGAGAGTGCGATCAAAAGAGAGGTGAGGCGGAAAGGGGAAGTGTTGGGGGGCATTAAGAAAGCAGAGGGCGGAGGGATCCTTCAGGTGCTTCACGGCAAGGCGTCGCCCTGTCCATCTCGGCAGAGAGTGACGGAGCCTCCAGAAGAGATTTGGGGGATGAGTGAGAGGAAAGAGGCAGGAAGAGAAGTGAGAGATGGAGCCTCAAAGGGGAGGTCGGTGAAGGGAAGTGCTCCCCCAAGAGGGTGAGGGAAAGGCGGCACAAAGAAGCCTGCCTGTATCCTCTCCCCCTCTCCTGGCAGCTTCGGTCAAACACCATGCCAAGCTGCCGCAGGACGGGAGCCCCGGCGAGGTGAGCGATGTCATGGGTGGGAGGCCAGGCCTCATCCTGGGTGGGATATTGGGCCTGTGGCCCCCATCTGCCGCAGGGTTCTCACCCTGGCTGCTGGGCTGACTGCGCCATGTGGGCCGCCAGCACCCGCCCCTCCCAGAGCCCTACCAGCACACTGCAAAGCAAGGGGGGGTGAGGATGGGGAGCAGACGGATGCCGGGTTAGCAAAGGGGAGGTCCGAGGCCACCTGTCCCTCGCGGAGGATCCATCCCCTTCGCTGGCTCCCCTCAGACTGAGGCCAATACGCTGGCCGCGGGCTCTGTCGGCAGGAGCGGGGCAACACAGCAAGGGAATGCATGCCAGGGATTGGCAGTCCTTCAGAGTGGCAGCTGAGGGACCCAAAGGCTGTGGGAGCGTGTACAGCATTCACACCAAAAGATATATATATGTATATATATATATATATATGGAGATATTTATTGAAAACATTTATTAACTGCCTTTCTTCCTTAACGAAGTTCAAGACAGCTTCCAATATAGATAAAACATATAAAATACATTAAAATATAAAACCAAGATTTAAAATCACAATTCAGGACAACCAATAAGCTTAACCAAATGGAGTCTTATATAAACCCATGTTCAACTGCTTCCTAAAGGTTGAAAGTGAGTGGGCTGGGCGTACGTCCCTGGGGAGATTGTTCCATAATCATGGGACTGCCACTAAAAGGCCCTCTCTTGTGTACCCACCAAATTAGCTTGTTTGGTTGATGGGACAGTCAGAAGGGCCTCTCCTTATGATCTTAATCTTATGTGAAAGATTCTGCCTGAGACCCTGCAGAGGCATTGCCTGTCTGAGTACAGAATACCAACTTTGATGGACCAAGGGTCTGATTCAGCATAAACCAGCTTCATGTGTCCTAATGGAGGTATCAGTGCTAAATTACCAGAGTGATGTCTGTCATGGCAAGGAAACTGTTCCTTGGCTAAAAATCAATACTAGAGCATCCCTGTCAACTGCTCTATGCTACTCCTATGCAATTTCAAGTTTGGAAGCAACTGAGAATTGTTTACTGAAATGCTGTAAACATACATGTTTTTAATGTTCACATATCTAGAATTCTTGCCTGAGAAAGCTGTTACGACAGTCCTTAAATCAAGGTATAAGAGCACCATCCCGACAAAGCAAAATACTTTAAAGTCCACTGGCCTAAAGAGCGCTCAGGATGGGGCAACCTGGAACTTCTGACACGAGTGAAGTACTCATACAGCAACACTAAATGCAGTGACCCCAGATCTTAAATAGAGGCTGCATCTGGAGTTCCCAGTGCAAAGCACACTGACAACATTTCATAAAACACTTAATATCAGTAGTAGCACAGGGCAAGGGAAACTGAGAGCTCACACACTCTGGTACTATAATACCCACCTTCTCCCCCATATTTGGTTTGCTTCTGCAAATTAATTTCCAGATCTTTTCAATCATGTTCACTGGTAAATAGTTATTTCAGCTTTGAGTATCATGACACATGAAATTTGTTAACAACGTAACAGAACAAACTGTCAGGTGCAGTAGCATCTCAGTCAAATAAAGAAAACCCGTTCCAGTGGCAGCCAAGTGCTTCTGCAAAGCAAAGATTTCCTTGAGGCATTAGACAACTCTCTAGAATATATAAGTCAGAGAGCAGGAGTTTTACACATCACCATAAAACAGACTTTGTCTCTCTTACAGGTACTACAAAAAGAGTGTTTACAAATAGGAATTTGGAAAGCCAACAATGTAAGTGGAAAGGAGGAAATATTTTTACACCACAGTAAAATTTGCAAGTTGTAAATGATTAAATGCAAGCCTTGCATTTTACAAAATCTAATAAGGCAGCCTACAGCTTGTTATGAACTCTTTATAATACCTTTTCCTTCAATGCAGCATATATCTCTCAGCTTTCTCTCACTCACCAACATTAAAGAGAATGGTTTATTTTTTAAAAAAAGAATTGACAACCATCTCCTCTCACAAGATACAAAATTTCACAATGACGTTGGTTTCATGCAAGTCCCATTATTTTAATATCTATATATGAGTAACAATACACAGCAATACAGCTTATTCTGGATCGGACAACTTTGCAAAAAAGTTAACAGATCTTAAAGATATGTAAACACAAATCTATTTTTTATCAACTAACCAAGAGATCAAGTACACTCTGCACCTTCTTATGCTTTAAGAAATTCATTTTAGAAAATGCTTCTGTTGCATGTCTTGAAGAAACATAAGCAATTTATACCATACAATACAAACATCACCCAGTAAAGACATACAGTATGAGGTAAAGGAACCTGTACAAAAACATGTTGCCTATGAATAAAATTCTGTTTCATGTTCCCAAATTACACTTTGTTTATTTGCCACTTTGCAGAACCAAGATCAAAATGGAATCATGAGAAACATTTGACTTAAATAATGCTAGCCCCTTATCAAAGAATAACTCAATTTCAGCTCTGTTGCTGCAGGAAAGACTTCTGCTGCTCAAACGAAACAGTCCCGGGGGGGGGGGGGGGGGGGACTTTTTAAAAATATCCACAATCACAAAATATAAAGATAAACATGTTGTATCAAGTATAGTTCTGTAATGCCAGCTTGCTGAAGCATGCATACCGAACCACTCATAAAAGGCAAACAAGGAGCATTGTCTATTATAAGCCTGACTCCACATAATGCTCAGATCACAGGAAAGTAAAAATGTACGGTAAGAGGAAAGAAGAGCTTAAATAAGGCTTGCGACTTACCCTGCAGCACGCACCATGGTCTTCTGACACCCTGACAATTCCAGTGCCCTAAGAGTTCTTGTATTGTCTGAAGAAATACTAATAGAGTCCTTGATGAGGCAAAAAGGAAACTTCCCAAACTAGAAGCCTGAGAGAGACTGAATTTAAACCCCGGCTCAAGATGCTGCTTTAGCTGTGTCTATCTTTAACTTGTAAATGATTTGGTTTCACATTCCGCTGAAGTCCTGCTGGCAGATGCATTTGCAAAGCTTACCAATCACAAGCATTCAAACACACTCCCGTGCTCTCCTCTCCCTCACCCCTTCCCTCCCTGCCCCCCTCCTTCCAAGAGCCCCACGCAGCTGTTTTTTTTAAACCTGTCTCTGCAAGGCGAAAGAAGTATGTTGGCAGAGATGGAAACTGGAGTTCTCTTGCCATGTCTGCCATTCAAACACCATCATGGTTTTGCAACCAGAAATAAACTGCTTTCCAAACTTGGCTGCCCAAGGAAAGGAATGTTCTGCAAGTGACATTCCTGAGCGCCTGCAGCAACACAGCACAGAGCTGTTCTGCTTCTAACAGCATACAGAATTTCTAATGTTCCCATCAGAGATACATGACTGAATGAAAAGAACAATATCCCCTGTACTTCATCATTGAAAGAACATTGGTAAAACAATGGCTGCGGTCACACACACTAAATAATCCATTTTCAATCCACTTTCAATGCTCTTTCCAACTGGATTTTGCCAGTTCATTGAAAATGGATTATTTAGTGTTTGTGACCACAGCCAGTTCTGTATCCTCCCACTAAGCATCCTCCAAATATTTCAGTGCAACTTAGTTTCAGGTAAGTGTGTTTAGGATTACAGACTTCAGAATGAAAAATTGCCTTGGTGAGTAAGACCAATGTCCATCAATTCAAGATTATTGTTTCCTCCATTAGAGGCCAACAAGAAGTTCATAAGCCAAACATGGCAGAAATAGTTACTCCTGTTACTTGCCTACTTTTTTTTGCCATCAAGGCACAGCTGATTTATGGCAACCCCATAGCTACCCATGCCAGGCCACTTGCCTATCAGAGACACGGTGCACCTGAATATAAAGCTTAACTGGTTAATGGAGTAAAACTGGAATAGGTTATCAGTCAAATCTGTACATTTACCTATGAATAAAATAACAGACCTGAAGAATTCTGTATTTATCTAGTTCATTTTTATACTACCCTTTCACCAAGGCGCTCCAGGGTGGTATACATCATTCTCAGGGCTTTTTTTGTAGAAAAAGCCCAGCAGGAACTCATCAGCATAATAGGCCACACCCAACAACAGAAACTCATTAGCATATCCAGCCACACCCATGACAGCACAGCTCATTAGCGTATTAGGCCGCACCCCCATGTTACCAGAAGTATAGTCATCCAGCCACACCCACCTTTTGCTTCTTATTCTGTTTACCTTGTTTGTGGTCAAAACCCAGGGCTTTTTTCGTAGCAGGAACTCATTTGCATGTTAGGCCACACCCCCAATGTAGCCAATCCTAATGAGTTTCTGCTATTGGGCATGGCCTATTATGCTAATGAGTTCCTGCTGGGCGTGGTCAACCTGGGACCCAGCCGGAACTCCGTTCCTGTGCGTTGCTGCCCAAAAATAGCCTTGATCATTCTCCCTTCCTCCATTTTGTCCTCAAAACAACCCTAACTAACTTCAGTGGGTTTAGGAGGGTGCTTTAAATTTATTCAGTATTTTCTTAGAATGTTAAAAACATGTATATCCATGTGATTCAGAAGGCAGACAAGTGCAGATACATCAAGGAAGAATGCTAGGCTGACTCTGAGGAAAGAGGCAGCCAACACTGCTTCCGGCTCTAGTATTAGTTAATGTCAGAGTCTATGTATTTCAAACCCAGAAACAATATGAAATGGGGTCATAAGTGAACATTATTCTGGGAGGTTTCACAAGGCTGCCAGATCAAAACAACAAGAAGATAACAAAGTAGGAAAAAGAACTTACCTTCTGGATGTTGATCCACTGCCATATCAAGTTCTGGCAAGGAATCCAATATTGAATGTTAGAGCACTTCTATCTGCCTGCTTCAAGATCCATATCAAGGGGGGCAAAATGACTACAGAAGGAGACCATGGTCCCGGTCACACAAACAGGATGATCCACTGCCGAAGGGAGGCAAATTAGAGCCGGAGCAAAAAGAACCGCGGGAGCGCGATCCGATGTGCCCCCGCGGCTCCGTGCTCCGGCAGCCGATCACATTGTACAGCAAACCGGCAGTACCGTGGTTGTGCGCATGCGTGGGACTGGGAACGGCGCTGGCTGCGACGGGCTACCAGCGCTTCCCTGACCAGATGCCTGGAGTTGCTGCGCATCATCCGGAAGGTAGTGCTCTGTTGCTAGTACCTTTTAAATGCGTGTTTTTGGGCTGAAGGGACGGATCGGGAACAGGTGAGTGACGCTTCCCAGATGTTGCGGTGTGTTCGTGCCTGCTTGATGTGCCCCCAGTCTGTCCCTCTTGCGGGGCAAATCCTCCCATGTGACCGGGGCCCATGTTACCTGATTACCAGATTATCTAGGAACATCTTTTTACTATATTATCTGCCAACAGTTTTATATTACTACATTTACTACAATGCATAGGGTGTGCCCCCGCCTACCACGAATAGGCGGGGGACACATGCTTTCCCGCCGGAACATTCCTGCCTGTAACACACCCACAACACACTATGCTGTCGCCCAGATATGACGTAGGCACATAGCCGGGTGGCACTCTAACAATGGGGCTGAAAACTTGATGGTACCATTGAGTTTTCAGCCCCATTGTTAGAGTGCCACCCGGCTATGTGCCTACGTCATATCTGGGCGACAGCATAGTGCAGCATGTGTGTTTTCCCTGTGGGAATGTTCCCGCCAAGAACTATGTGTCCCCCGCCAATTCGCGGTAAGTACTTGGTAGCCTTAATAATGCACCACATATTTGAACATTTGTAATAGGTAACAGTTGCCACAGAGTGATGTCAACTTCTGTGATCATCCAAGATGTTCAAAGGAACAGCAAATGTAATCTAGGAAGCAACTATGAGAGTCTAAACTTCTACCCGTTTGCACACATGTACCTTGGTAAAAGCACAGAATAATGGAAATTCTTGGTTCATGACAGCATTTGAGGTAAAGGATTTAGAAAACTGAACTCCTCACACATTACCAAAAAAAGCTATAACCCAAGACTATGCATATTTACACATGGAACTTCCACCAAAGTTCATATAACTAGAACCTCTAAAACTGATTCCCCAAAACATCACACACTTCTAAGCCTAACCTTTTTCCTAGGCTTATAGCTCACTAAGTACACTTGAAACCCTGAGGAACTTACTTCTAACTAAACATTAAACTGGAAATATAATACCCCACTAACAATAGCTGTGAGACTAGGACAACCCTTTAATTTATTTGTAATAATTACTCATTTAGTAGTTCTACGTTTATAAAGAACAGATGCATGTTCAAATATGGATTTTCTTTACATATATTTCAATAAGAGAGGAAGGAATGAGTACCAAGATTAATTATTGAACACTTTCAGCTGAAGCCTGGAAAAATATTAATTTACAGTCATGTCAGTTTATACAGAAGGATAACATGGCAAAACATTTGTATTTAACAGAGGGTTAAGCCTTGCCAGATTTACAAAATAAAGTCTTTGTTAACAGTAGTTGTTAACAGCATTTGTAACTGAACCAGTGCTACTCATAGGTCAGCTACAAATGCATGCAGAAATAAACTGTGTGCAGACAAGGGTAATAGCACTTGTTGTCTGCAAAAGTCCTTTCTGTTCACTTGAATGGAAAAGGCCTTGAAACAGTTTGAACACCAGAGTCGTGGGACTAACTGCCTGGCTACTATAAAGTCAAACGTACACACAATACTTCTTGCTAACAAGGCAAACAGCTCAATATTTTTCAACTGAATCCATAATGGAGAGGGCCCACACTTTATAAGTCACTAATAAATGTCACCAATTTGTTGCTAATTCTGTTTCTTCACAGAGTCCTCCTTGTTATTCAACACTCTCCAGCTCCTTTGGCAAAAGCTGTTTTCATCTAACAAGGCCTGAAGAGGAACTATCTAACAATTCAGAAGATTTGTGTATTAGGAAGGAAGGATGCACTTCTTTTCTGAGCTAATAACTATCCTCTCCAATGTCACTTCTTATTCTTGCAAATGTGTAAACCTTGCTCTTCTCCATAAGCAGCTGTGTGAGATAAGGTTCGATAAAAACAAGTCTCTCTATTGCTGTTTCCACTGGAAATCTCACACATAGTGAACTCGTAATTTACAGACTGCCACAGTTTATTTGTGTTCCATTTCCTGGAAGGATTAGCAGTGATAGCCAGTTACATGGTTGCAAACCCTTCCATTCCCCTATTTTCCTTTGTTCGTTATCCTCATGGGCTCCTTTACAAGGACCTATCTATTTTTAATGCCTGTACAGCACCTAGTGTCATATTAGGAGAGAGAGTAATAATACTGTCAGAACAGCCAAAGAAGCTGCCTTCAGCCATTATGGCATTCAGCTTGAACTCAAACATGGGATTTTCCTTACAAATTAGAAGACAAACAAATCTCCACCATTACAAATAAAATACTTCTGCTTGGATTATTCTGGAACAATAGAGTTGCCAACCTCCAAGTGCTCTTACAAGTGGTCTCCAGGCAACAGAGATCAGTTCACCTGGAGAACATGGCCTCTTTGGAGGGCGGACTCTGTGGCATTGTACTCTGCTGAGGTCCCTCCCATCTCCAAACTCTGCCCTTCTCAGGCTCCACCCCCAAAATCTCCAAGTATTTCCTAACCAGCAGCTGACGACCCTATGGAACAAGTCTTTTTAAAGACATACAGGAGCCTATCCACTCATTTGGTGCAGTGTATGTAGCTTACTTTTCAACCCAACATTGTGCAGCTCAGGAAATACAATTACCCCATCAGTCATAACCTAATGCAGCCCTTAAGACCAGTAACACTGTAAACTGGACAAAAAACATCAAAGCCTAGAAAATGGTGGAATTGCCTGGGTGGGAGAATCACTTGGAATCATAAGCAAATCAAATAGAGCTCTTTTAGGGTTGCCATGTCCTACCTTTCTGCTGGTGGGGGGATGAACAGGCCTTTCCTGGAGCTTCTGCTGAATGCACAAAGCATGTGGCATGCAATGACATCACCCAGAAGTGACACCATTGCACCACCAATGCTCTAGTTTTGGGGCAAAACTCTATGGTCTGATTTTACCAGAGTTTTGCCCCAAAACTAAAGCATGGCAGTATGATGACATAACTTCTGAGTGACGTCATCATGCCACATTTCAGGGCATTTGCAGGCAGGGAGGAGCCCACAAAATCAGGGGAACCTTCACCTGGACCAGGCTGGCAACCCTAAACTCCTTGGTGAAAGAGTGGAGGGTAAATACAAAATACAAAGAGCTATATCACAGAGACCCATTCTTATTTAAAAAAAAGAATGCCAAGGGCTTGGAATTTTTTAATAAACATTTTAAATCACTTTCTAAAAGTTGCACAGAAAAAGTTCTGCAGGCCTCCCTATAGAAAAAAAGATGTACTCATGAACTAGTAAAGAAGATGGCATAATCTGTATGGCAGAAGCAGACCCAAGGAATCCAAACTAACAGGTAGTTCTCAGGGCTGAACTAATGCTACATGGGAGATCAGTAATTCGATCTCTTTATGTATTTTTAATATCAAAGAGGCCAAGATGGAGACTCAGTGAGTCTGCAGTAATTGTGGGGTTGGGAATTTAACTTCCTCCCTCCATGCAGTTACTCTAATAGATCCCCCAGCTGCTTTTAATCCCAATAAGGAAAAAAAGAGAGGTACAATGATAGGTGCCTGCCTTTTTCCTGTATCAGGGCTAACAGTAGAACAAGGAGGGGATTTCTATGTCAAAAGCAGCATGAGGTAAGAGTTAAACACCCCTCTCATTATACTGAAGTTACAATCCACACTACAATGCTTTACTCCACACAGGATTAACAAATACATCAGGAGATTCAGTTACAGATCTCCCACATAATCAACCTGTCCCTGGGTTTGGGGGTCTTTCCAGTGGGACTGAAAGAGGCAGTGGTTGTCCCGCTCTTAAAAAGACTGACCTTAGATTCTATGAATCTGGTCAATTACCACCCAGTCTCGAATCTTTAGTTTCTGGGTAAGGTAATTGAGAGAGTTTGAGTTCTACTTTGAAGCTCTAACTACTGCACCACAGTGGCTTTCATAGTAGGGTTGCCAAGTGAGAATTGAGCTGCAGCGAGGGACTCCCTGGAAGTGACACGGGCACGGCGGGCACGCTGGGGCGGGGGCACAACCATCCGAGGGGAAACCATAGAGTTTTCCCTCAGATGACTGTGGCCCCACCCCCAGCGTGCCCGGCGTGCCCGCGTCACTTCTGGGTGACGTGCATGTCGGGGTGGAGTTTCCCCCGGGGCCCGATCCGGCGGCGGTGGGGAACGGGCCTCTGGGGCGGGGGTTTCCCTGCCCCCCGGGAGGACTTGGCAAGCCTATTTCATAGGGTGGCTGCTGTTGAACAGTAGCAAGCAGCTAGGCCTAGTTGAGTCATGCAAGTCAGGTGGTATCAAGTCACCCAAAGGGTGCTGCCAGGCCTAGGGTTGCCAACCTCCAGGACTGAACTCTAGACAGCAGAGATCTGTCTCCCTGGAGAAAATGGCTGCTTTGAAGGCTAGACTCTGTGGCATTATATACAGCTGAGGCCTCTCCCTTCTCCAAACTCAGCCCTCCTTAGACTCCTGCCTCCTTCCCCTGCCTTTTACTGAAAGAACCAGTTAGAAAGAACCCCTCCAGAAAGTTTTAAGAGGACAATGGAGCCTGCAGCAAAAGAGGTAGGGGTGAGCTCAGATTATTTAATCATTTATACAGTAGGAAGAATCCTCCCCAATCCCAGCTCCAGTTCTGCTTTTTGCTTCCTCCCTTGTCTCTCTCCCCCCGCCCCGCTATCAGCCAACCTATATCTCACTGTCAATGCAGCAGGGCCTGGAGTAGATGCCTGAAGTGGTCATTTCAAAAGGTACGGGGAGGATTCAACCTTCTCCAATTCTTTTTTTTTTTAAACTTTTTGGATTTTTCTGCAGACTCATGGAGTCCCCTGAGTGTAGAAAAACCTGTTGGTGGAGAGTGGGCCCTCTGTTTGCGGAAATAAGTATCTGCATGCAGAGGGGACTGTTGAGAATTAGATATATAGATTTTCCTCCTCTAACCTACATCTGTCCATGATAGATCAAACCCAGTGCCTGATTACTAGAGGACTACTTTAGCAGAGGTTGCCAACTCCAGATTGGGAAATTCCTGGAGATTTGGGGGTGCAGCACAGGGAGGCAAGGGTTTGGGGTGAGGGACCTCAGCAGAATGTAATGCCATAGATCCCAGCCTCCAAATCAGACATTTTCTCCAGAGAAAATTATCTCTGTAGTCTGGAGATCAGCTATAATTCAGAGAGATCTCCAGGCCCTGTCTGGAGGTTGCCCATCCTACCTTCTGCTCCTCTGTGCTCCTAAACTAGCAATAACATCAGCAAATGGTTTCTCCCATTAAGTATGTTTCACTTTTCTGTCTCCATCTGATAGATAAACCTTCAGAAGATAGATGAAGCTCTTCAGAATGAAGAGGCACGACTTTCTGAATAACAGAGCTCCTAATTTGCCTAATAAAATTGTGTTTAGCCTAATTCATGAGAATGATTCAAGAAAGTGTAGCACAGCGCATACAACATCAGATTATATGGCACTAATTCCTCAACAGGCTGAACACTCACATTTTCACCAAATGTTCATTTACTGGCTGTGTTCTTTTTGTCAGCTCAAGCAAAATATTTGTACAACTCATGCCTATTCATGAATGCAACAGATCTCTGCCTTAAAGCAACAAGCCAGCCTCTGGTTTCAAGCTCTCAATGACTCATTCAGAGCTGATAAGATACACTTTTTCTCACACAGGTAACTAAAAACTTGTATACTGATAATTCTGTTAAAAAAACCCAGTCTGCATGAATATATGTAAGCATCACTTATCCAGAAGGCAAAAATATATGGAACATTTCAGGTATTTGTTCTTGCGCTACAGGGTGGTTTTTTTTTTTTTTAAAAAAAGCACAAGACACAGGTCTTCTGTGCTTTTAACACTTATGTGTAGCCAGTGAAGTTTTCCCCAACATGGAAATATGGTGATGGGGACATTGCTTCTGTTGAATTTCCACCTGTCACACAAGTATTCAGGAGAGAGGTTCCATGAGGGGGACCCAAACCTGTATATCTGCACAAGGTTTTCTCGGGGGAAGTAGTACATACAGCAAATTGCCCTTCCTTCAACCACACTGTTTCATCACATTCAGAGCCCCAAGAAGTCTATACCTCCCCTGAGGGACCCTTTCCTCATGTAGCCTGCTGTGCACAGAGAGAATGGGCATCTCTTCTGGGACAATTCAATAAACTTTAATTTAGATGTGAAAGTGATGAAAGGAACCACAGGTCATTCATACTTCCATTCTTTCTTATTATGAGCACTATGCATGCATGTATAAATTAGCTGTGGAAGATGTGGTAATGTGTACACCTATGAACATTTTCTTCACCACTTGAGTAACCATAGCCTGTCCTCAAACATCTCTAATTTGGAAGCAGGGCAAAATTAGAGAACAAGAATTAGGGTTGCTAAAAAGCCTGGAGAAAAATGCCCTATCTCTTTAATAGAGATGTATTGTGTGGAAATGGGCAGCTGAAACTTTTCATGGCATGGAGGTACATAACATCACCTGGTAACATCCCATTTTACCTCTATTAAAGCGATGGACGTTTTTTCCCTGAAGGCATTTGGCAACCCTACTTGGAATCAGAATTCAACCTCATCATCCAGCATTTCCTGGATATTTTTACACCTTTAATTAAAATTCAAAATGGCATACATGTACGGTATACCAGTTCTAGTGGGAATACACCGAGTGGAATCCACATATTGGTTCCTGTGCTTTCTCTGCATTTTTGCTGTCTGAAGAGAACTGCTTCATGCCCCTTCCTCTCCTTTTAGAACCTGAGCACTATTTTCCTTCTACTAAATCCAAAAAGAGTTAAGAGAGACATTGGTCTGTCCAATACATCTACTGTGAAATGCTTTTGTATGGCCCCAGTCACATGGGCCAGATAATGCGGAGGTGAGGCGTGGCTGTTTGCCCCGGAGCAAAGTAAAGCGCGGCAGCCCGATCACACGTCCCAAGGAGTTCCTGTGGTACGCCGTTAGGTGCCAATCACATGGCTATCCTGAAGTACAGCAAAGAAGCTGTGCGGCACGATCACACCGGCAATCGCTAGGCGCCGCTTCCGTGGCAAACGGGAATTTTTTTCTCACTGACGTTTGCGCATGCACATGATCAAGCAAGCGCATCCTGTAGAGACTTAGAAAAAACCCATCCGGTTTGCAACGGGACATGGATGGGCACCGGATGCCACGGGATTCGAGTGGAAACGCGATCAGACGCCCACCCTTGCCCCGCGTTTTCAGGAAACTAGTACACTGTATGTGGTAGTTTTTTACTCCGCATCTTCGGCAGGAAGCCATGGGTTAGCCACAGATTAACTATGCTTCCCAGATGTTGCGGTGTGATCGCGCACCGAAAATCCGCCTATCATCCATGTCTTTAGAGCGGCAACTTCTCCATGTGAACGGGACCTATGTATGTTATTTCCTTATACAGGCTTTTATCTCATTAAGCAAAGTTTTATATGGATTAGATCCACCTTCTGGAATGGCGGGATTCTTTAAACAAATTCTGCCTTAAGGCATAGGCTAAATTGGAGCTCCCATAATACACCTGATTTTGAAACTGGTCTTGTCTTAGCATGCCCTTCAAGTCAGGGTTGAATAAATGAGCAATGGAGAAAACTAGATCCCCCCCCTCCGTTTTCTTGTGCTTTGTACCAAAGTTAAGGAGACCAGCTCTAGCAGCTGTTTGTTCAGAAGCTAGAGAAAGACCCATAAGAAACAGAGAACCAATCAAATTTAAAAACATGAATGTGACAGTGGATGTTTTTATATTAAATGCTGGGCCCCTTTAGGTATCATACTGGGGCTGACATGAAAGTTAACCATGCAGTCATAGAGTGATGTAGGCAATGGAACAGAAAATCCTTTCCCTTTGTTCAGAAATCTTCTCTCCCTTTCTACAACAGGCAGCTTATTAAAGATAATGATCTCATCTTAAGAGAAAAATGGATGTCATGATTAGTCGCTTTGCTCTGCCTGTCTAAAAAATGCCCCATGAAACCATCCAAGCACAGTTGCTTACAGCAATAGACTGACGTTATATAATGTAGTAGTCAGTAAATACTTCACATTCCATGGCTCACTGCAGACTTCAGAAGGAACAAAACCATGATTCACGCTGGATTAAAAAGAGAATTTAAAATTAAATGGTAAGCAAAAAATGGAAAACAATGGCTTTTAGAGGACTCTATTTGTGATCATTGTAACATGGTGCTGTTAAAACTTACCACTGAATTACTGAAAGGTTAAAAATATACCTGCCACAAACTATCCCCAGCTATTGATTTGCAAAGTTTTCTATTCATTACAGAAGTTTTTGTATGTTATAAAGGAGGCAGTATACCTCCAACAATAGGCTTGTTGTCTTTTTTCTTTAATAATACCAATTTTGTAAGAACTGTGTTTTCATATTTCAAGGTTTCCAACAGACCCTATTTTCTGAGGATGCTTACATGAACCAAGATGCATGTATTATAAAACGATGTACATTTGTTTGGGTTCCCAACTCTGCACTGGAAAATTCTGGGATATTTGGGGATGCAGCACAGGGAATGGGGCTTGGGGAGGGCAGGAGCTTCAGCGGGGTATAATGCCATAGCATCCAGCCTCCAAAGCAGCCATTTTCTCCAGGGAAACTGGTTTCTGTTGTTTGGACAACAGTCATAATTCTGGGAGATCTCCAGGACATGAAAACAAACAAGAAGGAGGTAGAAAAAATTCAATCCAGAACAGACTGGGTAACCAAAAAGGTTGGGGGAACGCCTTATACATGGGAATATAAATTTCAATTGCAAAAGAGTTGAAATTATATCCAAAAAATTTAATCAAATTATAAATAGTATAACTATTAAAAGCTGCATCATACACCAATTTTGGGTTACATATATACGTACCTTCCCCAGTATAAAAAAAAATAAGTAAAATTGTGGTTGTATATATGGGGATGTCACACTCTTACAAACATCTTTCATAGAGTACATGTAAACCAAACCAAATGTGTTTAAGCTATGAGGTCGTCCTCAGTGGTTTAAGTTAGTATATTACACACCACATAATATTTACAAGTCCAATTTTACTCTAGAAGATTTTTACACTAGGGAAAGGTGCATATATATGTAACTAAAATATACAGTGTACAATGCAGAGTTTTTAATATTTATAATTTGATTAAAGTTTTTGGAATATAATTTTAGCTTTTTTGCAATTGATACATATTCCCATATATAAATCCCCCCCTCCAATCTTTTTGGTCACCTAGATCTCCAGGCCACACCTGGAGGTTAGTAACCCTAGTATTTGCATACCTAGAACTCATCACCCAGTATGCGATTTTCATGTCTTTCAAGTAACTTAGGCCTATGTGACTCAAGCAACAGCCTAACAATGTTCTAACACAATTATTCTATAAATATTTTCAAATGCCCTTACAAAAGACCATGAGGTTCCAGGAAACAAACAGAACAAAACAAAACAAAAAACCCAGAACCACAACAGTATGCTTCCTGTATGTCCCAACAGGCTGTGTCCAGGTCCAGTTTAGGCTTAGTTGAGAAACTGAAATGGTAAATACAGTCTGGCTGATAACTAGGGTTAACATCCAATGGCTGGCACTTGGTGGGAGCCAGCCAGATGCCCCAGAAAGACTACAAGCAGAGCACAGAGTCCAAAGCCTTTCCATAGTGTTGCCCTCTAGTACCTGATATACCTCTGCCTCTGAACATGGCAGCCCCGTTTAAATGGAAGCTTCTATTCACGTGCCTTAAGCCTTCTAAACCAGTAGCCATTAATACATCTTACAGCGGGTGAGTTCTGTAAATTGGGTATTGCATTGGGTAAAGAAATTCTTATTTCAGATATAATCTACTGCCCATCAACTTAATTGGGCCTCCCTGATTCTAATACTATGAGCCAGGAGGCAAATTTTCTCTCCATATTTGCTAAACCTTGCATAACTTTATAAGCCTGTATCATGCCCCTCCATTACTTGTCTTCTCCCACCCCTGAAATTTAGGTCAGAGCTATGATTAGGCCCAGGAGCACATTTGCACTATGAAACTTTGAGGAGGACACAAAAACCAACAGAAAAGGTGAGGTCTACCATTCCCCACTAAGGCTACTAGTGGCTGCCCCTATCCCTGTAATGCAGAATTCTTCCGAAACTAGTACAATTAGGGTTGTCAGCTCTGGGTGGGTAAACATCTGGAGCTTCTGCAGTGGAGCCTGGAAATGGCAGGGTTTGAGGAGAGGATGGACCTCAGCAGGATACAATAGAGATGCCAGCCTCCAGGTAGGGCCTGGGGATCTCCTAGAATTACAGCTTATCTTCAGACTACAGAGATCAGTTCCCCCTGGAGAAAATGGATGCTTTGAAGGTTGGTCCCTATGGCACTGTATCCCACTGAGGTCTCTATCCTTTCCAGGGGGGGCGAGGAAACCCCCGCACCAGAGGCCCGTTCCCCGCCGGCGGCGGATCGGGCCCCAGGGGGAACCCCACCCCCACATGCACACCACCAGGAAGTGACGTGATGACACCGGGCACGCTGGGGGCGGGGCCACGGTCATTTGAGGGAAAACTCTATGGTTTTCCCTCGGATGGTCATGGCCCCGCCCCCAGCGTGCCCGGCATCGTCACATCACTTCCGGGTGACGTGCGTGTGGTGTGCGTGCGCACACTCCAGCCACCAACCGGGAGTCCCCCGCTGCAGCCCAAAAAGCACTTGGCAACCCTAGACCTGGTACCCCTAGGTACAATGCCATAGAGTCCACCCTCCAAAGCAGCCATTTTCTCCAGGGGAACTGATCTCTGTCAACCAGAGATCAACTGTAATAGCAGAAGATCTCCAGGCCTCACCTGGAGGTTGGCAACATTAAACACAAGCCTTTTTCCTGTAATTGTGTTTAATGATTTCAAATAAGTGTGCATAAAGTAATTTTTGCTTTGAAAACTTATATCTGGTTAGACCTCACCTGCATGTCAGTTCAAGTTTGTAAAAGCACTTCATTTACCTCATTTAGACAGACTGAGTGCTGGCATTTTCCTGCCCTGAAAACACCCCAAACCATCACAAGTTTCTTTTAAGGCACTTTCTTCTGTACATCTTCAGTCAACAACAAAATGAGAGATGTAATGTGCTTTTTAAACTTTAGTTTTGAGTCCTGTGTGGCTGATTTGAGACACACCGAGGCACTGTAATGTGAATCATTATTTATTTTTATTTTTACATTATTATTTATTTGAAGAACTATATTACTTACAACCAAAAAAGGGTACATAACATCCAGAAAAGGTACATAAATTGTATATATCATCATCTGATATTTAAACTAAATTATATCAATTCAACTTATATATCCCTACATTATATTTATATCTCGTTACATAAACAGTGTTCTTTTTTCATTCTTTCAAAATGATCATTAATTATGCATTGAAACATAATAATTATTAGGTTCCTAAGTTCCAGCATCTTCTATCTTCTTGTTCATCTGATAATACAGTTGATTAACTGATAAAGTATACATTGGAGCCCAGAAAACCACTGAGTCTATGGAAGCTTACAGTGTAAGCTAGGGGATAATTCCTCCCCTACCCCATGACCTGCAATATGAGAGCACATACCTGACTGCTCCTCAGGCCTCCCAGCCTCCCAAACTTTATATATATCGAGCTAATAAATATATAGCTTGCTACTATGATAAAACATTACAGGATTACATTACATCAAGCTCTATTTCACCGTCCTCTGTTTCTTCAGAGACATGAAACTTGCAACTTTTAACTGGAGTCAATGGTGAATGAGTCTTCCTTTTTGCAGCTCGAATTCCAGCTTGCTCTAATTGAGGCAAACCTAATGCAGATAACAAAGCTGATCCAGAAACAGAGTCATATGCAATATATTGAGTTTGCTGATATTCTACAAACATTTTGCCTGACCGCAACCAACGATATTTTATACCTGCTGCCTGGAGTTTAGAAATAGGTTTTAAGTCTCTTCAAATCTTAAGCACTTCTGGGGGAAGGTCTGGAAATATAAGTATTTTGCTTCCTTGAAAATCCAAGCTGCTCTGCTGACGTGCTTCCAGCAAGATTTTCCTCTTAGTCCGAAAGTCTTCCGGCTCCACCACAATATCTCTGGCTAAAAGGGCAGCCTGGGAAGAGTCTGTTGTTTTACCTACTCTGTAGGCTCGTAGTATCAGTGGTGTCACTCCCTCCTCTAGTTTTAAAGAGGCAGCCAGCCAGGACGCCATGAAAATAGAAAGGTCAGTTGTTTCTTCAGCATTTTATGAGAAACCACGAAATTTCAAATTTTTGTCTCTTATGCGAGACTCCAGCATCATTATTTTTTCTCTAGACCAACTGTCTTGAGAGGTGGTTTCAAGCTTTTTTTCCAGGGAGGCGACTTTCTTTAATGCTGCTTCTGCTTTTTGAGCTGCTTGCTTATATTGTGACTCCAATTCCTACATGCGTTGGGCTAGAGGTGATATAATATCCATCATATCTTGTCTCCCCAATGCTTCTAATAAGAAGTTTGGTGTGAGGAGAGAGTCACCAGTATTTGTATTGCCATTGTCTGAAGACGCTGAAGAGGTGCTGGCAAGTTCAGCCGATATGAAAAATTCTTTTAGCAAAGGAGCTCCCCCAGCATTCTTTTGCTTCTTTTTGCCCTTAGAAGCTTTAGGCGGCATACTTTCAGTCAGGTTTGTTTGAAAATAGTCAATTTGAGTTGATTTAAGAGTGAGAGGTCCAGGAGCAGCAGGTAATGGCTTCTGATCGAAGCCACGCCCCCGTGAATCATTATTTATGACTGTTGCTACAAAAGCCTTGCCCCAGGGCGGTGAGACTGAATGCCACATACCTTGGTGGGATGAAATTAAAGGCAGCTAGGACAGATTTATTAAAGGTGTGGTTCCACCAGAGACGGGAAAGTCTGTCTGCTGACTGGAGACCTCCATGGGGGGGTCCTCTTATCCTGTCATCTTATTTTTTTGAAATAGAGGAGATAAAGTGACAAAATTGAAGATAGATTCTGTTTCTGAGGCAAACGGTGTGGCCAAGGATTCAACAATTTATTCACCTGTTCTATAAAAACTGGCTCCAGTAGGAGAATTTGACCATGCAAAGGTACCACCTCCTGTTCATATCCCACCCTTCTTCCAAGGAGGTCAGAGCAGTGGATGGGGCAATCCTTTTCCCTCCGTCACAACTTCCCTGCAAAGTTTGTTAGAAGGAATAATTAGATGATGGTCAACAGGTGAGTTTTGTGTACCAAACAGGGATCTGAACCCAGGTCTACCATTTCCCAGTCCAAGTCCAGCTTGGACTTGGACTGAATCATAATGCCTATTTCCTTATGGAAGATACATAGGTAAAAAAATTTAAATGCACACTTTTTCAAATATGGATGTAAAATTATATATGGGATTTGAATCTCAAAAAGACAGCATTTCAACTAATGCTCAGGTTTTAATGCCAGACTCAGCATTCTTATTGATATTCTGACATAACTGAATACTTCTGTCCAGGGGTCATTTCGTAGAGAAAGAGCTGCCGGAGCTCATTAGCATAACTCATTAGCATATGCCACACCCCCTGACATCACTGGAAGTGTGTCAGAAGGCAACACCCACCACTCAGGCTCCACCCCAAAAATCTCCAGGTTATTTCCCAACTCAGAGCTGACTAAAGACACTTTAGGTTTCCTTTGCTCTTGCAGGGAAGCTATCTTACAACAAGCATGAAAATACAGATCAAGTTAGTATGCTTTTTCTTTTTCTGCAATAAATCAGGAAAACAATCAATAGATTATTTTGGCAACAACATGCCTGGGAGAGATATTAATTAAAAGGGTAATGTTTATAGCAGTCTTGAGGAGCATTGCACCTTCACACACATTAAGACTAGACAAGGTATAATCCCAAACAGACGTCACACCAGCAGCCATGTACACAATGCTGCCCATGTTTGCCATCTACCATAAGCACATCAAGGCAGGCTATAGCAAGGATAGTCCTACAGTAAGATCAGGTGAGACATGATGATCTGCCTTAGTTGGGTGTCATTAAGGATGGGGGAGGGAAACCAACAGATTTGTTCCAGGGGGCCCAACTCACTGGGAAATTCTCTTACCCAAAACCCAAACAGAGCAAGTGGGAGACTTGCATGACATCAACTACCAAAGAGTCATGATACCGGACAGCTTCCCAATAGTTCACACCTCATGCCATTTTTTTGGTCTGAATTTCTTAACACACCTTGGGTCAGCCCTGAACTAAAATCCAAATACTGGCACTAAATACCAGTGGAGCCCATTCAAGTCAATTAGCATTTCTGGCTCTCATTATCTCCAATGGGCCTTCAAGCCTCTCCCATTGTTTTCAATGGGCAACCCTGTCATTCCTTTTATACATCCCAGTTAGAGCATGAACATGTGCAGAGTGCACATTTCATGCCAGTGTTCTCTCTGGACTGCACACAGGGCAAAGGGAAATTTTAAAAGGCCTCTGATCTGCATGTGGGCCCCCCCCCCCCTGAAAGAAAAGTCTTGTTCATGCAGATGGCAGAGAGAGAGAATTAAAATTTGCAGAGAGATGGTTGAAAAGAACCTATTTTTCAGGAATTTTGAGCAAATACACAAGGACGATGCAATCATGTTGCACATCTCACAAAAGGTGCCTGCAAAGAAGGGTATACTGAGCAGCCTTTACAATATAAATTCATACAAATAAATTATAGCAAAATATATATTTTAACTAGCAAGAAGAGTTGAGAATAGATGGAATGAGTCAGCTTAGTTTCATATGCAAGACTGTGTACTGTTTTACAGAGATTTGAAACATTTATGCCACCCTTTGCCAGCCTAACCTGTCTTTCAGAGTTGTTTCCACAATACATGAGATGTTAAAATAATTTATAAAATAAAAGGAGCTTCAAAAAAGGTGATTGTTTATCAGTTCTTAGTACAAAACTCATTAAAACAAGAACAGTGTGTTCCTATATGACTCTCATTGACTATCCTTTCAGTCAATCAAACTCACTATTTTCCATTCAGACTGGCAGCAGATCTCAGGCAGAGGTCTTTCCCATCTCCTTTTAACAGTTAAATTAGAGATGGAGAAAGACAAAAAGAGAGAGATGGGGGGACAGAGAAAAAGGGACAGACAGAGAAAGACGGGGGAGAGGGGGACAGAGAGGGGGGGGAAGAAAGATAGTGAGAGAGAGAGAGAGAGAGAGAG
>NW_015175365.1:149779-167023 GCF_001447785.1 Gekko japonicus | reverse complement strand
TCCTTTCCACTGCAACCCTAGGGTGCCCTTGTACACACACACACACACACACACACACACACACACCTCCTGCCTCCCCCCCCCAATGGCGCTGGCCATGGCAGACCCAAGAGGGCTGCTTAGGCCGGATCGCGAAGGGGGAAAAGAGGATGTACATGGCCTCCCCATCCCTGCTCGCGTGTGCGCGCGCACACAAATCCTCCTGCCTCCCTCCAACTGCGCTGGCCACGGCAGACCCAGGAGTGCTGCTGGTCCGTGTCACCAAGGGGGGATGGAGGACATACATGGCATCTCCACCCCACCCCACCCATGTGCACGCACACACACACACACACACCCTCCTGCCTGTCCCCGGATGGCGCTGGCCACGGCAAACCCAGGAGGGCTGCTGGGCCACGTTGCCAAGGGGGGAATGAGGGCGTGCATGGCCTCTCCACCCCACACACACACAGGTGCGCCCCAGGACACACAGGATGGGGCGGCTGGCCCTCCCGGGGCGTGTGGTTTGCCACAGCCCTGGGACGCACAGGATGGGGTGGGCAGGCCCAGGGAAGTGGAGGAGGAGGCAGGCAGACACCTTCCTTCTTCAGTCTCCTCGTGGCCCTGACTGAGGCCTGCTGGGAGCAGGGGGTGGGGCTTGATCATGTGACCACCCCGCCCCCGGGCTCCTCACTCCCAGAGCGGTGCTCCTGCGCGCTCCTGCCCCAACTGACCCCTGCTTCTATCGAAAACAGTAACTTTTTTGTTATGAGATGCTCAGGATGGTAGTTTCCTGTAAACAAAATAAGTTTTTATATTTTTTCCATGTGTACATACGATTTAAGTACCCCCCCCCCAAAAAAAAGACATCAGTCTGTGCTATCCAGAATAACAGGGCACTAAACTTTGCCAGAAAGAGAGAGAGAGACACACAGAGAGAGGATATTTCATCTCTCTCTTCTAGGTCAGTAGAACTTCACAACATCCCATGCAGCCAACAAGACTGATACAGTTTAGCCCTAAAAATGTATTGTAGACTTGAGTTTTGAATAACTTGAGATCTTACCGCAGGCTTTGTTTTCTTTTTCTGTCATCAGTAAAATGTCAGCGGTACATGTAAACAATTCAGGAATTATTTTTTAAATCTGCAAACTGCTAATCTCTTTGGATCTCGTAACTGTAGAATCACAATAAAACTACAGTGTACCAAAGAAGATAGTTATGACTGTTTGCTTTACCCTTTTGTGAAACAGTTGAGCAAGCAATTAATCTTCCCCCAGGTATATGTATGGGCTCCATATGAACCATGTCACAGATTCTGCAAAAGCTCATGACATCTCCAGCATTTTTAGAATAGGTGTGTAGAGAAGCGCATTCCCTCACGGAGAACTCAGTTTTGCAACAAACTGGAGGGATGGATCACTTCTCACATCAAGGAGAAAAGAAGTTTTTCTTTCTTGATACTCATTATTCAGGAAGGAAACAATGTTTACTGATCAGTTGCCACAACAGGAAAAACAAAGGCAGGACTCCTGATTAATCTGGGACTACCCCCCAACCCATTTCACACTCATATTTACACTTTGATTGTCTAACTAGTATTCAAGGTGGAAGTAAATTAATGCTTTGTCACCTTGGGATAAATTAGCATACAAAAGAGTATGTATCTGTCAAAGGAAGAGACGTCTTGTTAATTAACTGCTGAAGGTGGGCCCTGGAAGACCACATTCACTCAGCTCTGCCACAGGTTTTTTCTAATGACCTTAAGTGAGTCTCTCTGTGAGTTCTTTATAGATGAGCAATATGGGTGCAATATGAATTCCATTTCATTTATCCTCATCTGACTTGAATGCAAATTGTCTAAAAATAGCTCTTTTCTATATCTTTGCCCTGAGCATGACCTCGGCTGAGACTCTGAAAGACTATCACATAAAACTGAATTCAAAACAGATGAAATTCCTTCTGTTCCACAAATTGATACCCAGTCAGCTTGAAAACAATTGATACCCAGCATATAAAACAGGTTTTCTTCATTAGAAAATACCAGTGGTAGCATCCTAAATGTTGCCAGAGAAACATTTATTTGTATAATAAAACATGCATAAACCAATGAACAATAACAGGGTGGGGGGTCTCTACATACATAAAAAGGAATAGATTCTATTAAATCTATAAATAATTAAACCTTTTCTTTGTTCAATTCCATTTTCTATTTAAGGCTTTTCACTGTGGGAGATGAAAGTCAACTCTAGTTGGAGCAAATCAGACAAATTCATCACAGTGACTGAATGTATCTATGAGCTCATCCACTGTGACAGCAGACCTACAGTACCACCTGTTTGAACGCCAATGCATCAAATTTCTGATGGCAGTGACAAACAGCAAGGATGTCAGATGTATAGCTCTAGATTTAAAGATACATGACTCAGTAAAAAAAAAAATCCTGCTCAAAATGCCCATCTAATGAAAGACAGTGCATGACCCTCAATCACACACAGATGATACAGTTACAGCATTATCCTAAGCAGAATCACACCCTTCTAAGTCCATTGGCTTCCATGGAGTTAGAATCATAGTGTTGGAAGGGACTTCCAGGGTAATCTAGTCCAACTCCCTATACAATGCAGGAAATTCACAACTACTGCCCCACCCCCAGTGATCCCTGCTCCATGCCCAGAAGATGGCAAGAAAAAAAAACCCTCCAGGATCCCTGGCCAAATTGGCCTGGAAAAAATTGCTTCCTGACACCAAAGTGGTGACTGGCATTTCCCTGGGCATGTAAGAAAGGGCCATGAGAACTAAGCACTGATGCAACCCTCCCTACCCTCAGTTCTCGTGATCTGCCTAAATTAACAGAATCAGCATTGCTGTCAGATGGTCATCTAGCCTCTGTTTGAAAACCTCCAAAGGAGGAGAGCCCACCGCCTCCCAAGGAAACCTGTTCCACTTAGGAACCATTCTGTCAGGAACTTCTTTCTAATGTTTAGCCAAAAACTCTTTTGAGGGTATAACTCTGCTTAGGATGGCACTGTTACTGCTTTCTTAGTATTTTGTACATGGGGCAAAACAGGATTTCAGCAAAATGTAAAACACTGATCACATTTAATGAAGACTACATTTAATCTTTAAACCATCCAAGCATTTTTAGTTGCACTTTGGTGTATGCCACAAAAGGTTTCACTGGCCATTTCTTCTCCAGCACACACACACCCCAAAACACACACAGACCTACATGTTCCTTTTAAAGCTGTGGGGGACAACAACTCATAATTCAAAATATTCATCAATAGGTAGTCACTGGCATGCAATTGCATGTAAAGCTGAGTTCCTACTACTCCATTATACACATGTTGTAAAGTGGATTGCAACAAAGTATTGCTGGAATTAAGAAATTCAATAGTATTCTATATGCTACATATGGTACTAGGTGAAAGCACTGAAAGAGAATTTCACACACTAATCTCACAACGTAATCTTTACATGGATCCCAGCTAACATTGCAAATAATACTTGTAGGAATGAGCATCTGATTGGAAGGCAGTTCCCCCTTTCTGGAGATGCTATAACCATCCTCACTTCTATATCTTGGATCAATTATTGCAATTTTCTCTGCATGAGGCTACTTCTCAAGATGGTTCAGAACATACAGCTGGGGCAAAATATATTGCAGGCTGCCTTCTTTCTGTCACTAGGAGGTGGAAGCATATTCAATCAGCAGCAGTGAGCTACTGGGCCCAAATCAAGATGCTACGTTTCATTTTTAAAAACCTTTCTGACTTCTCTCTATGGCGCTGGTCAGCCCTAAACAACCCCTCTCCTATGCACACCCAATCATCTGATAGTATTCAGCTCCATTTGGATCTATGAGGTTTAAGACTTTTACAAATCTACCCAAAATCACATAACAAACTGCCAAAGAAGTCCAGCAGCTTTCACCGTGTAGTTAGGTTATTTTTAATCTCTGGGCTCAGCCTGGGTTTTATGTGACTGTTATTATGTACCTTGACATATTTATGTCTATTTTATGTACCTATTTTATCCCCCTTTGGTATCCTCTTGGTCAAGACTTCGGTCATAAAGACCTGTAATAAATTGAATTGAATTGAAATCTACCCAAAATCACATAACAAACTCTGCCAAAGAAGTCCAGCAGCTCTCACATCTTTTGCCAATCAGGAAAATATGCAAGTCATTCATTTGTGAAAACCTTTGAGGATGAACAGGTTACTGTATTTAGTTGCTGTAACACGGGTGAGGGCATATTGCTTTTCAATTAATTACTGGATTTTTAGACTTGTACAGTCCTGTTAGTATGTTTTAAATTGTTGAATACACATACAGAGCTGGCAGGAAAGTGTTCTAAATTAAGTATTTTCTTAACTAAGGTCTCTCTATGTGAAATCAATGCACTTGTGAACTTGTATGTCAAATCAAAATCTGTTCTGGTAGCCCGTTTTGGGTTACGGGAACCATAGAGTCCTGATTTGAGCTTCATGGAACTACTAACAAATGCTATCAATTTACTCAAACAAGGGGAAAATTACAAAGCACTAGTAGATAAGATTTTTTTGAGTAGTATGCATTTGAACAGTTTTATTTTTTGTCCTCTTCTATATTGCATATAGCTAGTATAAGATTTACTTCTTCAAACTCAACAAAAGCATACCATACATTTTATTCAGTGATTCTGAAGCATTATCTTTTGCAAACCCTCCTAAAAGAAGGTAAATTCATTATTGAAAGAGATGAAGAGGTGAGTAGCTAGGTAACTTTCCAATCTAATTCAATTGGCTTAAAATACTTATCTTTGCCCAGATCATGCCCACATATAATCAATTTATCATGCCATTCACTTTCCCTATGCTAGGGCAGAGTCCAGTCACAGTGGAATACAGAAGGCTCTGTTAAGTGTATGGAGATGAAGGACAGAAAGTAAGTTCCCCCCCAGCACAGAAACTAGAGGGTGTCCCCCCCCCAAGCATGGTTAGAAAATACAAATATTGTGTGGAGACAATTTGCATTCAAGAGCCACTGTGTTGAAAACGAAGAAGAATGGGCGTCTCCCAAGCAACAGCAGACATGTAGATATCCTTGTCATATTCTGAGGTCGGGTTTTACCAGCATCCTGTTCTATTTTGTCCAGGAGAAAAGCAAAGGTTCTCTACTTTGCTCTCCCCCCAGTGCTAGTTGATGTCAACAGTATTCATGACAACAAGCATAGCCCCTTTTTAAGTGTCTTGCACCAATACAAACTATGATCCTATCACATAAAACTAGAATGGAAAATAAAATACTGCTGAAGATCCCTGAATTAACAGAGCAGGACGGGAACTTTAGCAATTCTTTCAAGGGGGCAGGACGCTGGGGGAATGTGGCTCTTCTCAGCTACTCCTCTTCACTCCCTAGCAATGATGCGAACTGGACCTTGCCCCCTCAACTCATGCCTCCCATTGGCCCATAATGCCCTGCCTCTCATGCCGTCCCGCCTCACAATGCCACAAAGGCATGCCGGGGCAGAATTGCCAGCAGCCTGCAGCACTATTTGGGTACCTTTCCCCCTGCTTGGCTGCCACATAACTAACCCCTTAGGGAGCCAACTAGTGGCAATGCACCTGCCCTGTGGCTGGCCGCTGTAGCACTGGCGTTGCTCAGGATTGCACTGTAAATTGATGTAATTTAAATATGTGTTGATGGCCAGCCCTGCCAGTTGTCTGTCTGCCAGTTGGCTGCTTCCCTATGTACCACAACATAGGTGATTGGTAGATGTTGGTCAGATACTATGCAATCCTGGGCAATCACTACTCTCCCTGTACATGAGTTAGGGATTCTGCTTTCAAGTTTGTCTGCTCTGAAGCACAGGCATAGGATGTCTGATGATGTGATGCTGATCATGCGCTGGCGTTAAGAGTCTTAGGTTTGGGCTGTCACGAACTTACTTCCTCGGAACATGTCTGATGTGAAGCTGAGATGCTGGATTAAAGGTTCTTGCAGTAGTCACAAGACGAGAACACTGTGAAGTAGAACCAAATATAGACTGAAACAAATCTGGGCATTAATGTATTGCTTCAGTTTCCCATTAAAATATAACTTCTCTTGGATAATAAATTCATTCAGCTCTGAGTGCCCATACTGCAATATATATATTTGGTATATTTACTGTGCCCTGACCTGGGGGGGGGCAGGCTAGCCTGATGTCATTGGAAGCTAAATAGGGCCAGCCCTGGTTAATATTTGGATGGGAGACCACCAAGGAATTCCAGGGTTACTATGCAGGGCAAGCGAGTGGCAAACCACCTCAGTCTTTTGCCTTGAAAACCCTGCGGGGTCACTGTTAGTCAGTTGAGGTTTGACAGCAGCTTCCACACATACACATATTGCTGTGAGTAGTGAACAGATTCTCATTTTCCAAGAAAAGTATTTCTGTCTATGGTAAGAATTATTTCTGTGTAAGGAACATTTTGTCCATAATTCCTTACTGCTAAGAACATGGATAGAAACCACAAAAGCTTGATTTGCACCTTATCTGCTACTGTAAACAGCTGTTTCAGTGTGGTTTGACCAAGGTCCCTGCACCAGAGCATAAATAATATATGATCTTGAAAGAAAATAGGAAGGTATTATGGATTTACCTCACTCCTATGCTTAAAGAAAGCTTATTCATTTCTGTTTCCTTTCAGCTTCAAACAAAGAGGTATCGAAAATGCTGTACAGTGATTTTCTGCTTTTCTAAGTTATACAAAAGGCACAAAAACAGAAGAATTAACTTTCTTTGCAGACAATAAAAGTCTATTATGACAGGCGTCATAACAGAAGGGTCTGTACACTTAATTGTACCAGGTATTTCCTTTGAAATATCTAAATGTTTGGAGCAAAATAAGTTGCTGGTTCTTAAATCATTGTCCTGTGTTACAAAACAGAAAAAAATAAACTGGATAAGGATCCTGCAATGAAATTTAGTCTAAAGTTGCTCAGAAAGAACGAGGGATAAACGACAAAATGGGCTCAGGCAGCAGCCCTGCCTAAAGCATGAGAATTTCAGTGTGATGTCAATAACCCACTCTGTGGCTCCAACTTTATGCATATTTACTTGGAAGTAACTCCCATTGACCTCATTGGGACTTAATCCAAGTAATCATGAATAGGATTGGACTGCAGGTCTTCTAAAACAGTGGTCTCTAACCCTTGGGCCCAGACCCTTCAGGAGGAGTGCAGAGCCTCACCCTTTATAGAGCCGCCATCTTTGCTGCATTTTGGAAGGAATGACTTTCATGGGCATGCATAAAGAACAAAGGCATCAAGCTTGAATTGGAGTCAAACTGTACGCTGAATCTTTAGGAGGGCATTCTCTACATAATGTGGTTTTCACATTTTCTGATAGTTATGCTGGATTTCATGCTAACAGCATTCTCCTTTCTTTTTTCTTCATGTGCTCTTAAATCAGGAATGGCTTGTATTGAGTTCAGCATATAATCCTTCTTCTCTAGAAATACTTCCCTAAGGCTTCAGGATCAATACTACTCAATAGGATTCTAACCCTAACCATAACCCTATTTTGAGTCTTTCAAGTTAGATTGGCATACACTTCAAAAGTGTATACTGCAAGACAGAGTAATCACATGCACAAGGTATGGGACTGGGACTTTTCAATTTAGAAAAGAGACAACTAAGGGGGGACATGATAGAAGTTTATAAAGTGATGCATGGGGTGGAGAGAGTTCACACAGAGGACTCTCCCTCTCCCAAAATACTAGAACTCAAGGCCATCCAATGAAACTGATAGGCAGTAGGTTCAGAAAGGAAATACCACTTTACACAGTGAGTGATTAAAATGTCAAATTCACTGTAGTTTTGGCCACAGGAATAAACAGCATTAAAAGGGTATTAGATATATTCATGGAGGATAAGTGTATCAATGGCTAATAGTCATGGTGACTGAGGGGAACCTCCTCTGAATCCCAGAGCCAGGAGGCCACATCAGGGGAAGGCCTCGGCCTCTGTGCCCTTTTGTTGGCCATCTGGAGGAACTGGTTGACCACTGTGTGAGACAGGATGCTGGACTAGATGGACCACTGGTCTGCTCCACCAGGACTCTTCTTATGTTCTTAATAGATGCCTCATGAATTATTTTCCTTATTTCCTTATGATGTATGTGCTATTGTTCACAGTGCATGAACAATCATTAGTGCATGAACAATCATTAGAAGATAGAATAACACTTAGCACAATCCAGTAATGGACAGGAAAACCTGTTTTCATTTTATGCACATTTGATTGAAGAGTCTACATCAGCTCTTTCAACATAAAATCAAAGAATATATAAACTACTCAACAGATGAAAGGGATGATGGTGGACTTCAAGGATTTATAGGCAAAGACTTGGACCTGTGTTCACTTCAGCCATGAGTATGTGGACAATTCAAATAATTTTACCCATCACACATGAGCCTTACTTAAACATACTTTATAAAGTATCTTTGTCATTCTAACAAGGATTACATTCCTCGGATTACAGACATGGCTCTTTGTTGCCTGTAAAGATGCAAAAAAATATAAATCTTGTTCTAATTCACGCTCCTCATTGTACACATATGATGTCTAGAAAATATATCTTTCTTTGCCTGAGATGACATTCCACTGTACATACTCTTCCCTGGATGTAGAAAAGTTGTTTCGTTAACATGTGCAATTTGAAAGGTATTTTATCAGAATATTTTAACAGCTACCCTCTCATCAATAAAGTACCTATTTTTAAAACCAAATCAAACTAATTCACTTCAAATTAAATATATTAAGTCAGTAGTCACAGAATAAGGGTGCTATCTAAATAATTTACATTTCTTAAGTTTCCATGGTCTGTCCTCATTAATCACGTGGTAGATTCAGTGCTGGATTTTAGAGTTTACAAAGGAACAAGAACTTTGAGCAGAGCCAGATTAAGTTTTTTGCACAAAACAGTCACAGAAGCACCTCAGCCAAAGCGGGTCCTCTGCACTCCTTTAACTGAACCTGTTTTGTGTATGTTTCTCTTCTGCTTTCATGACAGCTGCTTCTTTTCATGATTTGAAAACATTCTATGCAATTTTCAGAAAATAAGAGCTGCAAAATGACTCATCAAATTGTGGCTCTTAATTCCTAGTTAATGAATGCCTTGATGGATTCAAAAAGTCCTCTTTAGAAACAGAGCAAGCTCTAAGTGATAATAAATTGCAGGACTTGCTATAGTTGGACCAAAAGCCTCAAAAGCAAGAACTAGATAAAAACTACAAGACAGACAGTCCACTGAAGATAAGGAAAAAGTACAGAGACAGAATTAGTCCGGTTACATCACCAGCTTGTGATGCAGCTGGAAATCACTCCATCCTTCTGCAGGCTCAGCTGCACACAAAGTAAGAGATCCCTACTGATCTCTGAGTGCCCATCAGCTACATGCACACCACAGTGTTCTGGCCATAACAGTCAATTTGAGACCACTGTGAATCTCCCATATATTGAGTAGGTTGTCCCCTACCTCCCCAGGTGCTTGGTCTGCAAATCATGTGTACCTTCATATGCGGATCCCCTCTGACATGTGCAGCTGCACTCAGAGGTAGATGACCATCTTCGTGAACAGTTCTGTTGCAGTTTCTACTTTTTTAAAAGTCATGTAGTTGAAGGTCAAAGAAGAAGGGGACAGAAAAGGATGAGATGGTTAGACAGTGTTATTGAGGCAATGAACATGAAATTAAGCAAACTCCGGAGCATGACGGAAGACAGGAGGGCCCGGTGTGATGTGGTCCATGGGGTTGCGAAGAGTCAGACTCAACTGTGCGACTGAACAACAACAAAGGTCAGTGCTCAGTTTGGGAAACAGTACAACTTAAGTTTCAGGTGGATAACTGTGTCAGTCCATAGCAAAAGAACAAAATTCAAGTATATGATGCAGTAAACTTTGAGCTTATGGAATTTTATACCCTGGATAATTCTGTTCGTCTTTCAGGTGCTGGAGTACAATGTAAGTTATAGCTAAAGGTGGTTCCTGGATGAGCAGCCCGTCACTAAGATTTGGGTAAACAATATAGAAGCAATGAGTTAATCCAACTGTGCTGTCCAAATTTTCATTGTTCAGCTGAATTATGTTCTGGCATGAGGCAAAGCTCATGATTTAGAGCTCTGTACCTTAATGGCGGTATTTTGGCTGAAAATATCAGAGTTATCCAAAGAAGACTACTTGAAACAGTCATCTACTAGGAAACTGTAATTGTTTTGGACCTTTGCCTTTTAGACTCCTGACAGATTTGTATTGGATTTATTCATTTAATTGTCAAAGACCGAATTCTTTGGTCACTTTTCTCATGTGTATTTAAATCCCATGTAGTGATTTGGTGCTCTATTACACTAGTTATGATTTATGGATGTTACCTTAATTGTACATATTGTTGGAATACATTATTTTACATTAGTGGGCTCAAGTATTTAGAGTTGCCCTCAATCTGCTTCAATGGATCTCCATGTTTGAAATGAAAAGCAGAGTGAGTTTGAGGCCAGTCTTGGATGTTTTAAAAATTATCCTTTTTTGCTCTTGCAAATCCCAGTGCAGCACCCTAACCATTATGCCACAAGTGGTACCTTTCAAAACAAAACATCCCAAGGAATGTTCTGTGCTCAAACAAAATGATTTATTGCATACTTACTGAAAAGTACTGGGTTCGCCGCATGGAGGACTCAGACGACATGCTTAGCACACATTTATTGTACTTAACACAGACAAAGACTAACTATGGCTGCGGTCACACGTAACAGAAGCCACACAAGTGAGACGGAAAACAAACGGAGTTTCCGGGCGCGATCTCACCAGCACATCTGGGAAGCGTAGCACTCCCGTGGCTCAACCGAGGCTTCCAGCCGAAACTGCGTGGCAAGATATGTAAAAGGTTTAAGAGATGGGCAGGAGGTTGGAGCACTGTGGGAAGCCATGAAAGGGTGGGGGTAAGAGGAAAAAGGATGTATAACATAAACTTTGATGTGTGTTTGAACGTATATTATATCCTAATAAATTGTTTTTGGAAGGGAAAAAAAATCCCAAGGAATGCTCTGTGCTCAAACAAAATGATTTATTGCATGCTTACCAGGATGAAAAGGTTAAAGGACAATTAAAGCCTAAGGACTGAATGGACATCCCATGTCAATTTCATACTGAAACAGCTAAAGCTTATGCCAGTAGAAGGCATTATAATGAATCAAAATTTTATTAAAACTCCTGAGCCCTGTCACAGAGTTTTTGATTTCTACTTTTTTATTGTGACACAGAGAAGGTGTGTTTGACTTCCTTTAAAAAAATCACTGTGAGTCAGGAAGCAAGAAAGACATTATCCAGTGCAGTCCTATGCAAAGCTATTCCAAGTTACTACATTCATTGAAATCAATAGGCTTAGAATGGAATAGCTCATCATTGGATTGCACTATACAAACATACATTTATGTGACAGTGGGAGTTCAATATAATGTGCAGTGATTTACTACATTAAGTTCTATGTGCACTTACTTGGGAGGTTATGCAATCAGTGATACTTATATCTGACTTAACATGCCTGGAATCAAGCTGGAAAAGATTCAGGTAACAGAGAGGCTTTTTAAGTTGCTTGCCGAACACTGGCCCCGGTCACACGGGCCAGATATTGCGGGGGGGGGAGGCGTGGCTAATTGCCCCGGTGCAGTTTGATCCACGATTACACGAACAGACTCACCGGCGGCACACCACCGGTCCTTCCCTCGGTGCCGGCGGGTAAACAAGGGACCGGAGGGGAACGCCGTGTGCTGACGCTATCACACCATGGGGGTCTGGAGGCAGCCCATGGCAAACGTTTACTAGTACCTTGGAGGTACTAGTTTTTTAACTCACATTGTCCGCGGTAAGCCACGGGTGCGCTCCACTTCCCAGATGTTGGGATGTGATCACACCAGGATAATCCGCCCACCATCCGTGTCTCTCCCACGGCAACTTTGCCGTGTGACCGGGCCCACTGTGATCTATCCTCTCCATATGAGGTCTCTAAGCTATGGAACCAGATATAGATAACTGATTGATAGTTTCAGAAGGTGTTGGTCTGCTGTAGAACAGCTAGATTCAAGTCCAGTATCATTTTAGAGACCAAGATTTTGGGGGTATCTGATGGAGCTTTGACTCTCAATAGCTTATACCCCCAAAACCTTGTTGGTTTCTAAGGTGCTACTGGACTAGAATCTAGACAGCTGATTGGTTAACTAGACAAAAAGAGGAGGGACTCTGGTAGCTGTCTTTTCTCCCTTGATCGTGAGAAACATATATGGTACCTAAGCCTTGAATGAATCTCTACTAATTGCCAAGCTCATGCTTATAGGCTATTCAGTTTTGGTTATGTCCCATGTGGTTATGCTGCTGCAGAGCTAAGAGTCCTTTGTAAAATGGATTGATTTTCCTCCTTGACTATAAGAAATTTATACTATGCTTGAGCCTTGAATTATCTCTATAAATTGCTTATGGGAATTACAGGGCATCGTACCTTTTCGTGATAGAGATTCACTATAATCTTAGCATCTCCCTTGCTAACTTATGCAATATTCCATTAATTACTTGAAGCACAGTCTGAGAGCAAAAGACACTGCAGCCTTTTGCGGTGATAGCTAAACATATTGAAAGGCTGAGTTCCCACAACAAACCTTTTGAAGTCACACAGTGACTCCCATCATCAGTGGATAGGATTAGGTTCTGGCAGATAACTCCATTCACATTTCATGACAATTTCAGTGAGGCTTACCCTCAAGCGTGTGTGTGTGTAAGTTTGCAGCAGTGCACCCTGATCCTGCAAGCTTTCAGAAGACAGACCTGCTGAGTTGAATGGGATCTACTCCCAGAGTGCATAGACTGTGTGGCTTTACAATGAGAAGGTCCCACTGTAACTCTGCAAAATGCTCCTTAATTGCATAAGAAATCTTTGAGTCACATGTGGGATATGGGCTACCTTTCAGAAGCAAGAAACTTTTTGATATGTGAGGGATTGCGCAGTTGAGGAGGGAGGGAGAGACTGTGGCTGCAGTTCTACATATTTACCCAGCTCCCTTTATTGATTTCTGTGCAGGGCCTCACATATGGTTGAAATTGAAGCTAATTAACATGGCATGTTGATAATGGCTTTGATGGGAGCTTAGATGTATTCTTGAGACCTTGATGTATTCTTGATATATTCTTGAGACCTGCCTTGCTGGATCAGACTAATTGTCCATCTAGCCATCCATCTAACCATGCATCCTGTTTCCCACAGAGGCCAGCAAGACACTTGTGAGAAGCACAATAGCAGTGACATGAAGACAACTGCTCCCCTTGTGGTTTTCCCTCAGCATCGGGTACTGGGAGCTGTACTCTTGCTGAACATGGAGATGCCATTAACGGCCCGACAGGCCAACTATATACATATCCACCCAGCACCCCCCATTCCCATTGGAGGGTTTGAATGTCCTGCCAAGGTGGCTATTGGTTGGGGCTGGGGGATCCAGGATCCGAAGTTTCCATTGTTCTCAGATCCAAGCTCTTGCCTGTGCCACGGGCCCCTGGTGGCGGTCTGCATACATAACACTTACCAGGATGAAAAGGTTAAAGGACAATGAAAGCCTAAGGACTGAATGGACATTCCATGTCAATTTCATACTGAAACAGCTGAAGCTTATGCCAGTAGAAGGTATTATAATGAATCAAAATTTTATTAAAATTCCTGAACCCTGTCACAGAGTTTTTCATTTCTACTTTTTTATTGTGACACAGAGAAGGTGTGTTTGACTTCCTTTAAAAAAATCACTGTGAGTCAGGAAGCAAGAAAGACATTATCCAGTGCAGTCCTATGCAAAGCTATTCCAAGTTACTACATTCATTGAAATCAATAGGCTTAGAATGGAATAGCTCATCATTGGATTGCACTATACAAACATAAATTTATGTGCCAGTGGGAGTTCAATATAATGTGCAGTGATTTACTACATTAAGTTCTATGTGCACTTACTTGGGAGGTTATGCAATCAGTGATACTTATATCTGACTTAACATGCCTGGAATCAAGCTGGAAAAGATTCAGGTAACAGAGAGGCTTTTTAAGTTGCTTGCCGAACACTGGCCCCGGTCACACGGGCCAGATATTGCGGGGGGGGGAGGCGTGGCTAATTGCCCCGGTGCAGTTTGATCCACGATTACAGCGATCGCGCTCGCCGGTGGCACACCACCGGTCCTTCCCTTGGCGCCGGCGGGTAAACGAGGGACTGGAGGGGAACGCCGCGCACTGGCGCGATCACACCACAGGGGTCTGGAGGCAGCCCGTGGCAAACGTTTACTAGTACCTTGGAGGTACTAGTTTTTTAACTCACATTGTCGGCGGTAAGCCACGGGTGCGCTCCACTTCCCAGATGTTGGGGTGTGATCGCACCAGGATAATCCTCCCACCATCCGTGTCTCTCCCACGGCAACTTTGCCGTGTGACCGGGGCCACTGTGATCTATCCTCTCCATATGAGGTCTCTAAGCTATGGAACCAGATATAGATAACTGATTGATAGTTTCAGAAGGTGTTGGTCTGCTGTAGAACAGCTAGATTCAAGTCCAGTATCATTTTAGAGACCAAGATTTTTGGGGTATCTGATGGAGCTTTGACTCTCAATAGCTTATACCCCCAAAACCTTGTTGGTTTCTAAGGTGCTACTGGACTAGAATCTAGACAGCTGATTGGTTAACTAGACAAAAAGAGGAGGAACTCTGGTAGCTGTCTTTTCTCCCTTGATCGTGAGAAACTTATGTGGTACCTAAGCCTTGAATGAATCTCTACTAATTGCCAAGCTCATGCTTATAGGCTATTCAGTTTTGGTTATGTCCCATGTGGTTATGCTGCTGCAGAGCTAAGAGTCCTTTGTAAAATGGATTGATTTTCCTCCTTGACTATAAGAAATTTATACTATGCTTGAGCCTTGAATGTATCTCTATAAATTGCTTATGGGAATTACAGGGCATCGTACCTTTCCATGATAGAGATTCACTATAATCTTAGCATCTCCCTTGCTAACTTATGCAATATTCCATTAATTACTTGAAGCACAGTCTGAGAGCAAAAGACACTGCAGCCTTTTGCGGTGATAGCTAAACATATTGAAAGGCTGAGTTCCCACAACAAACCTTTTGAAGTCACACAGTGACTCCCATCATCAGTGGATAGGATTAGGTTCTGGCAGATAACTCCATTCACATTTCATGACAATTTCAGTGAGGCTTACCCTCAAGCGTGTGTGTGTGTAAGTTTGCAGCAGTGCACCCTGATCCTGCAAGCTTTCAGAAGACAGACCTGCTGAGTTGAATGGGATCTACTCCCAGAGTGCATAGACTGTGTGGCTTTACAATGAGAAGGTCCCACTGTAACTCTGCAAAATGCTCCTTAATTGCATAAGAAATCTTTGAGTCACATGTGGGATATGGGCTACCTTTCAGAAGCAAGAAACTTTTTGATATGTGAGGGATTGCGCAGTTGAGGAGGGAGGGAGAGACTGTGGCTGCAGTTCTACATATTTACCCAGCTCCCTTTATTGATTTCTGTGCAGGGCCTCACATATGGTTGAAATTGAAGCTAATTAACATGGCATGTTGATAATGGCTTTGATGGGAGCTTAGATGTATTCTTGAGACCTTGATGTATTCTTGATATATTCTTGAGACCTGCCTTGCTGGATCAGACTAATTGTCCATCTAGCCATCCATCTAACCATGCATCCTGTTTCCCACAGAGGCCAGCAAGACACTTGTGAGAAGCACAATAGCAGTGACATGAAGACAACTGCTCCCCTTGTGGTTTTCCCTCAGCATCGGGTACTGGGAGCTGTACTCTTGCTGAACATGGAGATGCCATTTAGCTACCGAGGCGAGTAGCTGCTGATGGACTCGGTCTAATCCTCTAAAATTATACCAGCCTGGGGAGGTTCTTTGTGGTTGGTTCTTTGTATGTACGGAGGGAGGGAGAGGTTGGCAAGGAGAGTGTCCTGGATTCTTGAATCCCATCAGTGGCCTCCCTATCAAGGATGCCAATGGCTGCTGCTGCTGCTCCAAGCGTATGTGTGGGGAGGGTGGTTTTATTTTAATAAACTTTGTAGAACAGGAACACACACCAAAAGCCCACAGCAGCCAGGTCATGGATCAACTGTAACTTTTGCCATAGAGGGATCGTACTCTTGACCTGAACAAGTGAAGATGTAATACTAATGAGTGCCTCTAAGCATGTGCAGAATTAATTGAGCCCCACAATGGGTTGGATCCAGACTAAAATTTCAGCTAAGGGAAGGCATTTCTGTCAGTGGAACAGAACTTTCCTGCCTTGCCCCCCTCCCACTGCAGCCCACTGATTTTCCTGAAATGCTGCTCCTGGGGAACAGGAGACCACCAGGAACTGAATGAGGGACAAATCGGGGTCTACAGCAGGAAGGCGGAATTTTTAGAAATTACACTTCCCCTCCTGTTAGGAGAACATTTAGTATAAAAACGATGGGCTGGATCCATTGTGGAAGATGAAATTCGCAAGGAGCTTCAAGTCCTGCCAACTCTTAGATTTAACCCCTGAGGACAGGGAAAGGGTGGAAACAGAGCAAAGTAGCTCCATTATCTTGATTACAGCTGGGGAGTATTGTGTGTGTTAAGTGCTATTAAGTCGCTTCCAACTTATGGTGACCCTATGCATTAGTGACCCTCAAAACGTCCCAGCATTAACAGCCTGGCTCAAGACTCACAAAGAGAGGGCTGTGCTTCCTTTATTGATTCAATCCATCTCATGTTGGGTCTTCCTCTTTCCCTGCTTCCTTCAACTTTCCCTAGCATTACTGTCTTTTGCAGTGACCCTTGTTTTCTCATAATGTGACTAAAGTACAATAGTCAGTTTGGTCATTTTAGCTTCTAGGCAGAGTTCAGCCTTGATTTGATCTAGAACCCACTTATTTATCTTTCTAGGGGTCCATGGTATCTGTCAAACTCTGCTCCAACACCGTATTTCAAATGAATCAGCTTTATTCCTGTCAGCTTTCTTCATTGTCCACCTTTTACACCTATACACAGTAATGGGAAATGGTACAATATGTTTCCGGTCTAAGCGTTTCGCCGCTCAGACGCGTCTCGTCTCATTTGGATGGAGACGCGCCAAGACCTGGCTGCCGGGAGGGGTTCGAGTTTGTCTCGGACCCCCCAGGGTCTCTATAGGAGACCCCCCCAGCCTGGGGAGCTGAGGAGAGCCACTTCCAA
>NW_015175365.1:120548-149607 GCF_001447785.1 Gekko japonicus | reverse complement strand
TCCTCTAATGGAACAGATGACTACTCTCAACACCAAACTGGACAATGTGCAAATACAGCTAAAGCAAATGGACAAAAGAACTACAGCAACTGAGAAAACGTTGAAAAAGATGGAAAAGCAGACTGAGAGTATTAATAAAAGAGTGGATGAAGCAGAGAAGGAAAGATCCTCGGATAAAATGCAACTAATACAGCTCCAGCTGGTAAGATCCATGTATGTTCTACGTTTCCATGGAATACCTGAGGATAAGAAATAGGATCTAAAGGAACTCTTGGCGGTTGCCTTGGCCCCACTAATGGATTACAAACAAGAAGACTTAATTAAGGAAATGGATGTGGTGTACAGTACTTATCCAGACTTTATAAAGAAAAATAAACTCCCAGGGGAAACTTATTTAAAATTCATGAAATGATCAACCAGGGAACTGGTGCTAAAGTCAACAATGGGGAAATTCTTAAAAATCAAGAATGAAGAGATAAAGATTTTGAAAGACATCCCATTCGAAGTAAAAAAAAGAGGAATCTATACAGGATGCTTACTCACTCTCTCTGCAAAAAAAGGGAATAGAGTATAGATGGCTATTTCCGGAAGGGTTGAGTTTTAATTACCAGGATAAAACATATAAAATTGACTCTGTTCGACTCTGACCCAAAAGCGGAAAGATTTATGGATCAAATGCTTAATGTAAAAAAGAAGCAGAAGGAAAAGAATTTAAAAACGGATGCGGAGGAAGAAGAAGAAGATGAAAAGTCCTACTCACAGGAGTCAACAAGCCAAATTTCCTCGTCATCAGAATCATCTGAATCGGAGAAAGGAGAGGCCATTCCCAAACTGCAGAAAATGAAGAAATCTAAGAAGAAAAGACTCTAAAACTAAAGCATGAGTGCTAAGGGCAGTAATTGTGCCAAGCTAATAACTTTTTACTTTTTATAATCAAACTAATCTCTGTATAACCTGTACTAATAATTTAAAAAGGTCTATTTTTAAGCTTTTTTAGATCATGATTTGTATTAGTCTTTACCCCTTCCTCATATCCAGTAGGAGATTTAGAATAGAATGGTGGTTTTTCCTCCCCTCACCCAGTAGATTATATGTATTTACACTTCCCTGACCCATTTCCCATATTAATAGTGATAGGGCAGTAGTAGTACTCCTTTCCCCATTCCATATATATGTAGTGTGTAGAAAATGCAAAAATAAAAAAGGAAATAGTACAATATGAATACCCCAGACATGGATTTCCAAGGCTAGCTTGATCTCATCATAACTCGGAAGCTAAGCAAGGTTGGCCCTGGTTAGTACGTGGAGGGGAGACCACCAAGGAAATCCAAGGTGTTTCGCAAAGGCAGGCAATGGCAAACCACCTCTGTTTCTCTCTTGCGTTGAAACCCTACAGGGTCATCATAAGCTGGCTGTAACTTGATGGCACTTTCCACTACCACCACCACAGTATAAATTATCTTGACCTTGGTTGCCAGTGACACATCCTTTCATTTAAGGATCTTTTCTAGCGCCTTCATTGTGTCCTTCCTACTCTCAATCTCCTGATTTCTTGGTTGCAGTCTCCCTTTGGGTTGGTGATTGAGCCACAGAATAGACAAATCTTTAACCATTTCAATTGTTGTTATAATTGTGGAGACAAACAAAAGCTTTTTGCCTTCTAATAAGACAGTCAGCATTAGTATCCCCATGCCAAAAACATATTTTGTGACTCTCCTGGTTACATTTCTTCTCCTGCCCAGTCTAACTTTACATTTACAACTTTTTTGGCAGAGGGAGCAATCCTAAATAGGTCTACTTGCAAGTAAGTCCCATTTTATTCAATTAGGCTTACTCCCAGGAAAGTGTTACGCCAAGTGCTTTATCTACAGCAGATAACTAACTATAATTTTAACGTGAGTGCTGGCCAGCTATACCAAGGTTGTGTCTACCCACAGAGTTCCAGTAAAGGAGACCACACAGGTGTTTTTCCAAAACAAAATAATCTTTTTACTGAAGGATTTCGAGTTCACACATACAAAATAATCAGCCTCTCATTTCACATACACTCAAGATTCCTTAAGAGTTACAGAAAGAATATAAAAATAGTTTCTTAATTACTTGGAGGTAGGTAGGTATATTTCGGTTTATACTCGCCTGCTTCCAGGAGTCCTGTCTTGTTGCAATGGAAAAAGTGGAGGATAAGGGAAAGGTTCTTAGGGGTATTTAATAATTCACACTGCCAGAACCAGCTAGCTAGTGTGTTTGTCTGTGGATGTCTTTGGCTGCGCACCCCAAAGAGACCCAGCAAGAACAAAAAGTTTTAAAGCAGGAAAGGGGGGGGTAGAAGTGTGGCCAGCCTGCAGCATGGTCTTGCGTTGATGGTGGAATGTGGCTGGCCCGAAGACCTAAAGCATGGTCTTTGCGTTATATAGTTGGATCTCCAGGTGGATGGCACCTTGCCCTCCTGTAATCCCACCTACTTACAAGTCCATCCCATGAACTACCTGATTGGTGAATGTAGAAAAGGGGCTGGTGTTCTATGGGTTGGGCCAATATTTGAAATACTATCCTCTATCACATGGAATACCATTTGGCTAGGTGTGAAATCTCAGCTTCAGGACATCTCTTTGTTGTAGAGATGAATCTTGGCCTCACCAGGCTGCCAAGGCATTGTAAACAGGAAACTACAATTCAAATGTAGATCCAGTCTGTGTCCTACTTGACAACCAGTCTTTGCAGTAATAGGAGAATTTCTTCTCTGAGTTGTTGTTTTCTGCTAACAAAGGCCACCATATGCTTCTTCTTCCCATGATCCTCTGAGCTGAATGTGTGCAAGCTACATTAACACAAAATGCAGGCAAGTGTTTCCTATGTGAATTCTGTCTCACAGTAGGTAATTCAAACAGCTTTCTTTGGCTCATGGTATACAAGTGTGCACAGTCCATTTGTTGCTTGTGTGTGTAGCAGATATAAATTCATAAATAAGTTCATTTCTCAACAAAAGTGTTCTTAGACTTCCATCCATAGTATCTACTTTGGTGAATGTGGAGTTGTGCTCTACTGTTGTGCAATAGTAGACAGATTTGCCTGTACAAATTTTGAAAATCCCTGTGTAATGCTGAAAGCCTTTCTTCATTAGGTTAATTCTCATCAGGTCAGGAGCAATCCCCCATTATGTGACTCTTAAGTTACAAATCATTTTCAAGAAACTGCTGTCACATCACATTTTAATTGCTGTTACTATTTTAGAAAACAAAGCCAAGCCAGAAGTTGTCAGTATCAAGAGAAGAGAGGCTTGGTTGATTTTCTTCACTTTACATTTATTTCTAAATCTTATGAGAGGAGGAAAAAAGTTCTCATAATACTGTTATGGAATCTCCTATATGATTTAGGATTAGCTTTTGCTTTCATAGGAAGGAGGAGGAGGAGGAGGAGGAGGAGATTGGATTTATACCCTGCCCTTCACTCGGAGTCTCAGAGCAGCTTACTTTCCCTTCCCCTCCCCACAACAGATACCCTGTGAGGTAGGTGGGGCTGAGAGACCTCTGACAGAAACTGCTCTTTACAAGAACACCTCTGACAGAACTATGGCTTGCCCAAGGTCATCCAGGAGCTACGAGTGGAGGAGTGGGGAATCAAACCCGGTTCTCCCGTATTAGAGTCTGCGCACTTAACCACTACACCAAACTGGCTGTTACAGATAGCTTTGGTCAATACTCTGGGGTTGGATTTCGCTGGACTGAGCCTTAAATTATACACTTGCTTGGGAAAGAGGAGTGGCTAGCTGTGGTGGTAACATCTTAACTTCTGGTCCAAAGTTGTTCCTTACTCCAATGTTTTCCAGCCTATGGGTAGGGACCCAAAAGTGAGTCACAAAGCCTCTGAAAGCGGGTCACAGGCCAGCCTTCCTTAATGGCTGCCCTTTGCATCCTTCTCTTTCTTTCCTCCTCACCAACTTCTCACATTCTCATCTCCCTCTCACTCATCATGACAGTAATGAGAGGGGAAAAAGCCACCCACAACTTCACAGTAATAGCTGAAAGAAGGGGAGGGGGGAAGGCAGGAGAGCGAGTAGGACAGAGGAGGACAGAAAGAGGTGTGTGGTCTCTGTCTTGGTGCTGCCCTTTCAGCAGCCCAACCTCTTGCCTAGCCCCGGCAGTTTCCCACAGCCCCCTACCTGCTTTTGGAGATGTACTGCAACTGAGCCCCTTGCTGCCTACCTCTTCACCACCATCTGCAATCTTTCTAAATCTTCTCATCCCAGTGCTCCCCAAGCACACCTCCTCAAACTCCAGCTCTGGCCCAGCTGACAGAGGACAAGGAGATGAACTCCCACTTGCTTGTGGGGGCAGCTGCATCCTTTGTGTGATGTCTGCTGGTTTCTCAAAAACATCTGGCTGAGCACTACAGAAAATGGAATGCTGGAACAGATGGGTCCCAAAGTCACAGTTTGCCTAAGGCACAAAATAAGCTTGGGACAGCCCTGGATGGGTCACCATACAAAGTAAATTTGAACTCATGAGTCACCATACCAAATAGGGTGGGAAGCACTGCCTTACAGAATGGACTTGGGATGGTGGCAAATGGCTTCTGTTTCTACAGAGATTCCTAAATGGATTTCACCCCTCAAATGCCTACAGCCATCAATCAATATACCACATTGCTACATTTGAATTGTTTAATGGACACGCAGAATTAAAGCTAAATATCACACCTGACAATGTTTACAGGATGTTAGGAAGAGATAGGCCAGTAATAAAATTTAACCTTCTCACATGTCTAGCTGATCAGTGGAATCCTGATGTCGACAGAATGCACAGTGAGGTTATACTACTTATATTTGAAGACTGAATATCAAATTGTGGTTAGTTGGATTGCCAACTGATCAGTCAAGCCAGTTTCTAAAATAGAAATTAAGCAGGTAAAGCTTTGCCTGACATGGGAAAAGCTGTATGCACTCAATTTCATTCTGCTGAGTAGCTATTAAAGGCATTTGGAGGCAGTCAAATGAAAAGGGACAGACCTACATTTATTAGGCGTGTTCTCCCTTACACAGTTACTGCTGTTGCTACATATGTGATATACCACCAATAGCAAGTGGTTACACTATGCTATTTACATACCATACTATCTGTGATTACCTTTGTTCATGGAAATTCTCTCCCATGTTCTGCAACAGCCGTAGCCACTGCTAATAAACTTCTATAATGTTACTGTTGGTATCACTGTAATGACTGCCCTAACTTCTTTATAACTTTATAAGTAAAACAAAAAGGCCCAATGAAGGTAATAACTACCTCTCCCTAGAGGGACTTTTTAACTGCTTATTAGCAGAGGTCAAAGCACTAACCAGGAATGTGCAGCAAGATCAGAAGTGGAAGTGATACAGTAGCAAGCAAACTGCTAGAAACCCAGGTTGAAGAGCTGGTATGGGGTCCAGGGCTATTTTTGGGCAGGAACGCACAGGAACGGAGTTCCAGCTGGCTCCCAAATTGGCCACGCCCATCAGGAACTCATTAGCATAATAGGCCACACCCAACAGCAGAAACTCATTAGGATTGGCTACATTAGGGGTGTGTGGCCTAACATGCAAAGGAGGTCCTGCTACAAAAAAGCCCTGGGTTTTGACAACAAACAAGGTAAACAGAATAACAAGCAAAAGGTGGGTGTGGCTGGATAACCACACTTCTGGTAACATGGGGGTGCGGCCTAATGTGCTAATCAGCTGTGCTGTCAGGGAAGTGGCCTAATATGGTAATGAGTTTCTGCTGCTGGGTGTGGCCTGTTATGCTAATGAGTTCTTGCTGGGCTTTTTCTACAAAAAGAGCCCTGGGGGTGACTATAGCAATAACATGGGAATCCTAAGACTGGAATAGATTGGCATCACCCAACCCAAATGGCTTCTCCAAGGCAAGAGTCTCTGTTAGGGTTGTCACCATTTTTACTGGTTTGTCACCTGGATCTGTAAGAGCCTAACTGATAAAAATGCATTTGGGGAAGCTTCTTCCTTTATCTATCTCCATGCCAGGAAAATTTATAAGTATGATTTCTGTGTATTGGGCACAGAAGCAACGGCAATAAAATGGTTGAGACTGATCCTCCATATTTAAGGGACATGCATTTGAAATCAGGCCCAAATCCAAACCAAATTTCCTGTGTTCTTTAATATACTGAATCTGATTGGTGATTGTATTGTTCTTGCACTTCATTTTCTGTTTTTCCCGGCCACATCAGATAACAGCAGTAAGGGAAGATAATATTTCAGTAAATAATCAGATGGATGGGGGAATTACAACCAGAAATGTGCTTTCCATTAAACCCAATAAAAATGAAGAATAAAGAAAACAAAACAGGAATCATAACTACAATAAAGTCTAACAACATTTAAAACTAAAACAGACATGTTGTGCACATACCTACTGCACATCAACCTGCTATAAAAGATACATATTATATATATTCTGCAACACAATGTACAATAAACAGTGTAACATACCTGGTCACTGCTAGTACCAGCCCAGCAATCTTCACAGCATATGAAAATCCCAGACATACAGGACATTTTATAGCATGATAAAAATTTCCAAGTTCCATTCAGAGCCAATGTTTCTTTTTTATTTTGCAATACAATGTTCTCCAAAGCTTGATCTTGTCATTTAACTTGAAATAAGTGGCTTGACATGCACAGTCCTTGCACAGAATGCCAAACGGACTCAAAATTAGCAAAAATTAGTGGAGATCTTCATGATACTACTAATCCATACAGATAATATACAGTACAAGCAACCTGATCCTAAATTCCCATCAAGACAGCTACCATTACACCATAACCATATGCATGTTCAGCAGCAAAGTTGAAGACACAGTAGTTGAAGAAGCAGTATAAATTAACATGAATGAAGAACTCCAACAGCAACCACCATAGCAACCATGACACTTCTGTTAATATCTACCACTTGCAATGGTGCACACTGATGATACCTCCAGATTAGCCAGACATGGAAGGTACTAATTGCAGGTATTCAACACAGCAATGGTGTAGAACACCCCTCTGGTGTCACCCTACTCAGCACACACAACCTCCATTCATATACACAAGTAGGCAACCACAGAGAGATCACAGTATCTCACTCGCCTTTGCACAACCCTGCAAAGACGACAACAAGAAAAGCCTCCAGCCACAAGCTCCAGGTGTCTCCTCAGACAGTTTAAATCCCTGGGTAGCAACCAGATATCAGATATGCAGATGATACCACTCTAATGGCTGAAAGTGAAAAGGATCTAAAGAGCCTCTTGCTCAGAGTAAAAGAGGAGAGCGCAAAAGTGGGCTTGAAGCTCAACATCAAAAAAACTAAGATCATGGCATCCGGCCCCATCACTCCTTGGCAAATAGAAGGGGAAGCTGTGGAAGTAGTGACAGACTTCACGTTCCTGGGATCCCAGATCACCGCAGACTGTGACAGCAGTCATGAAATTAAAAGACGCCTGCTCCTTGGGAGGAAAGCGATGGCGAACCTAAACAGCATGATAAAAAGTAGAGACATCACCCTGCCAACAAAAGTCCGCATGGTCAAAGCAATGGTATTCCCAGTAGTCATGTATGGCTGTGAGAGTTGGACTATAAGGAAGGCCGAGCGCCGAAGAATAGATTCTTTTGAACTATGGTGCTGGAGAAGACTCTTGAGAGTTCCTTGGACTGCAAGGAGATCAAATCAGTCAATCCTCAAAGAAATCAACCCTGACTGTTCCCTGGAAGGCCAGATAATGAAACTGAAGCTCAAATACTTTGGCCACCAAATGAGAAGGGAGCACTCACTGGAGAAGACCCTGATGCTGGGAAAGATTGAAGGTCAAAGAAGACGGGGACGGCAAAGGATGAGATGGTTAGACAGTGTCAGCGATGCAACGAACATGAAATTGAGCCAACTTCGGAGGACGGCGGAAGACAGGAGAGCCTGGCGGGAGATTGTCCATGGGGTCGCGAAGAGTCGGACTCGACTGTGCGACTGAACAAAAAAGCAACCACATCCAGAAGAACTGCCAAAGCCAAACAATAAAGAAAGGGCCAACATTCTAGTTACAGCAGCCCAGACCAGCCAACTTCATACTTCAATGGGTAAGAGACCTTCCCCATGAAATGGGTTCAAGTCTTGCTGCAGGAACAACACTGACAGTTGTTAAAGCACTCCACATAGCATATTTGTGTGTGTGTTAAGGGAACACACATTTTGCTCAGAAGAGGGTCACATACATAATGAAAAAATGTGAGTCCCAGCAGCCAGCAACACAACCTGCATAATGGAAAGCACAATGGAAAATAACAGATGGGGGTTAGGACCTACCATGGGTCAATCTTGAACTGATCTCCCAATGGCAAAGATCACCTTTAGTGTGGTCTGCCAGCAATAATGATTTGAGATGGAAAAGGGGGATGGACAAGGAAGTGAACCCCTAAACACCTTAGTACAGCAAAATACACATTTCATATTACTTTTTAACCTTCCTCCACACAGACCAGGCTTGGTAGGCTTTTATACAGTGCTGACACAGCTCAGGGTAATAGTAAACATGAGATACCAGGTTAAAACCCTAGCTGTGTTTCCAGCTAGTAAAGGTTGGAAAAAACACTACAGGCACACCTGAGACAGTGCAGTGCCACAGGATATCAGAGGGAAAGATTACATATATCTGTCTCAGTTAACTCCACTTTATTATGCAGTCTAACATCAACCATAAACTGGAGGCTGATGAGAACGAGTATCATTCTCGGTAAATCTTGCTGTTTTTGCAGGTTCCCACTGAAACCGTCTACCAGCAGCCACTGTCTGATCCTGGTGTTGGGTTCAAGGGATAAATTAGGGCACTGGTACTCACTCCATGGCTCATGGAGAGCCACATTCAAAATTACCATCCTCCAAAAGAATCACAGTTACATCCATCCCTGGCATGAGGCCTGCACCCCATGGAGGCTTGCAACTTGCCAACCCTCCGGTCCCCACAACATTCCAAGGTGGGAACCACTTGCTAACAACAATTTCCATTGGGCAAGGGCCACCCACTTGCCTGAAACATGGGGCACATCCCAGGAAGGAAGGAGGGAACTTGGATGCCTTACAATGTGTGGCTTCTAGTCCCACTGGAGTCTAGCAGATTACCCTTGACTCTTTTTCCATCACTGACTGCTCCTACTGCACACAGGGCATTCTGTCAACCCCCCAGTAACATCCAGTGGCACTGTGAATCTCTCAAACCACCACTTCATGAGGTTTTTTTTTTGTTAATTTTAGGTTTAAGGGTTTAGTTTAATTAGTTCTAATTGGACAGGGGAGCCGGGAGATTGTTCCTTTTTCCACCCATTACATTACATAAATTGGTTAGTCTTACTAGTGGGAGAGAGGGGATAGTAAATAGAGTTTTGACTGGGAGGGTTATTAGTAGGGGTAATTTTATTATCTGTCTAATTGGATTGTGTGTGCTTGACCTTTGATTGTAATTAGATTTGTTGTTAATGGGTTCCTAATTTCCATTCTACTCTGGGGTCTGGCAGTGGGCAGGGGTGAAAGAGGGATCGGGGGATGGATTTGGAGAACATCTTGTTGGGTGCCAGCCCCAGGCTGGGAATCCCACTGACCGGGGAGAGAGGAAGATACGGCAGTGGGAGAAGGTCTTGGTTTGGAAAGAGATAGAGATGTGGACATGCCCAGTCCCTTTCCAACCTTCGTCCCATCCCAAGATATGTTGATGTGAAGGTGAGGACTTTAGGCTCCCCTTCGACACTGTTGCTGTACAATGCCAGATCCATTAATAATACCAGGACACTGCAGGACTACATCGCAGCGCAGAACATGGATCTGGCTTGCATGACCAAGACCTAGGTTAGGGAGGGTGAAAGAGTTGCCTTGAAGCAACTGACCCCCCCAGGATTCTTAGTCCTTCGTGTGGAGGGGCTCTACTCATCTGGGAGGTTTTCTCCTTCAAACCACTCCCCATCCCAAAGATCACTGGTACTGACTGTGTTGGCCTGGTGTGGGATGCTGTCGTGGGTACTGGTTTGGCTGAGGCTGACTCCTCCTCAGATAAGGAAGAGGCAGGGAGCAACTCAGCCTCCTCTGGAGTCAGCCCAGAAGATCTTCTGACTCACCGCCTCACCAGCGTAGGAGTTTGTGGGATGGCCCTTCAATAGGTAAAGGTAAAGGTTCCCTTGCTCGAATGCCAGTCGAATCCGACTCTAGGGTTGCGATGCTCATCTCCGTTTCAAAGCCGAAGAGCCAGCGCTGTCCGAAGACGTTTCCGTGGTCATGTGGCCGGCATGACTAAACACCAAGGCGCACGGAACGCTGTTACCTTCCCACCGAAGTGGTCCCTATTTATCTACTTGCAATTTCTTGCTTTCGAACTGTTAGGTTGGCAGGAGCTGGAACTAGAGACAGGAGCTCACCCTGTCTTGCAGCACCCGGGTCTTGAACCGCTGAACTACTGACTTTCCTCAGCCTGCAGTTCAGTGTCTTAACCACTTGAGCCACCGCAGCTCCTAGTTTTCAATAGTTTTCCTCATTTCTCCACTGGGTAAGGATGTGCCCTCTAGGAAATCCTTATTATGTGGGGTTCCTCACATTATGTGGGGCACTTCCCTCCCTGATGTTATTTAACATCTATATGTTAAATATAGCTGGCAAGGAGTTTTGCGCTTGGGTGTCATCAATATGCCGATGACACCCAGCTATATCTGTTATTGGATGGCCAGCCGGTTACCGCCCCACAAAATCTGGCTGAGGGATTGGAGGCCATGGTGGGATGGTTAAAAAAAGAGCAGTCTGAGACTGAACCCGACGAATATAGAGGTTCTGTAGCAGTGGGCGGAGCTTGGGATTTGAATCCAGGCTTCCAGATCTTGATGGGACACCACTGATACCGCGCCATCCATCAAGAGTTTGGGTGTAACTTTGGATGCCTCCTTGTCAATGAAGACATTTTTCCATCTTCACCAAGCCCAACAACTGGCTCCATGCAATGGTCACCTCCAATGCTCCCTCTAAGCTATAGAGTCTTGTGAGCCAAAATTCTACTTGGTGAGCTACTGGCATTAAAGTTGTGAGTGAGTGATTCGGCTACTGCATAAATTAGTTTCCTCTGGAGCTGTCCTTCCTGAACTAAGACAAAAATGTGTGAGCCGGAGGCTAAAAAACTGTGAGCTAGCTCACACTAACTCAGCTTAGAGGGAACACTGGTCACCTCCAGATTAGACTACTGTAACTTGCTCTACACTAGCCTACCCTTGAGACTGACCTGGAAAATCCAGCTGATCCAGAATGCGGTGGCACAAGTCCTGACGGGAATGTCTGTCATGCCTGTACGCGACCCGGCGCCTGGGAGCTCTGAAACTGAGGACTCCATGCCTTTAACATCATCAGAAGCATGAGAGTCCTCACCAAACCTAAGTGCCGGGGAGGATGAATGCCAAACCCCAGGACAGTTTGCACCTGAAGCCGATCGGGCAATGCCTGGCCCCAGCAACACACCACCTGATTCTCCGCCACCTGTTGACCAGCCGAGAAATCAGAGACGCTGGGATTTGGCAACCAGGCGCAAGGAGGCACGCTTGCATGGTTGGTGATCATTAAGTCCAGATTACTAACAGAATCAAGGACTTCGCGAAGCCGTGCTAATGAGATAACAACCCAGCACACTATTTGAACAGACCGCTGGCTGCTAGCAAACTGTGCTGGCAAACTTGTCCGTTGGACCAGAAGCTCTGCACCTCTAACTCTGTTTGGCTTCTGACTGATTTCCCGGTTCCTTACTCCAGTCCGCGTTTTGACGACCCCTCTGGCTCTTGATCCTCGGTTACGCTTCCTGACTACGGTACTGGCTTGTTTGGACTCTATCGGTAACATTTGACTACGGCTTGGCTTTGTGTGATTGGGACTTTTGCTTGGACTCTTTTGATCTCTCTGGCTTGACCTTGGACTGGACTGTAAACTCCCCCCTTCTGCCTTGCCCCACTGGCCCTGTCGTGACAATGTCACGGATGGCACATATACAACCAGTGCTGCTTCCAATGGAGTACCGAGTCAGGTTCAAGGTTTTGGTACTGCCCTTTAAGGCCTTGAGCAGTCTGGGACCAATGTATTTACAGGACTGTCTTCTCCGGTATGTCCCCGGGAGAGCCTTGCATCTTCGAGTAACAATTTGCTGGTGATCCCTGGCCCTAGGGATGTCCAGCTGTCCTCGGCCAGGGCCTTTTTGGTCCTGGCCTTAACCTAGTGGAATTCTCTGCCAAATGACATCAAAGCCCTGCATGATTTTATGCAATTTCACAGCGCCTTTAAGGAAGAGATGTTCTGCCAGGCTTCTGGCTGAGGGCAGCAACAGTTAACTCATCAGCTGGCACCCTTCCTTTCCCCCCCCCCGCCTTTTTGCTCTGAGCTCCCTTTCCCCCTGCCCGGAAAAGGTGCTGGTAGTCTGGAATTGGGACAAATAATAATATAATATTATAGGAAAATCACCATATTAGATCTTTTATTCTTTATTGTAATTTTTATTAAGTTATATATTAAATTTTAATGTTTTTGTATATTTTATGGCATCATGGCTTGTATATTGCCCAGAGCCAAGTGCAAGCTGGGATAGGGCGATAATAATAATAATAATAGTAGTAGTAGTAGTAGTAATTGTTGTTGTTGTTTTAAAAGTTGAGAACAGTCCTAAATTAGACACTCTACTGGCTTACAGGCTGCCTAGTTCACCAATGGATGCCCTTGCTAAGATGGTAGAAATGGTCTCAGACTTGGTGCTTGAGACTCCTTGACTGAGTGGATCAGGGGACCTCAACATTCATGCCAAGGGCACCTTGTCTGAGCCAGCTCAAGATTTTGTGACCTCCTTAGCTACCATGCATCTCACCCAGATTGAGACACAGGTGAATGAGGCACTAACCCTAATCAGGGGTTGAGGGGTGAGGAAATGGTTCACCCATGGAGACTTATGAACCCTCTTGGACTCTAAAGCCCTGGGGGCTTTCAGGATCCCAGCTGGCAACTCTGTTGAGGCCGTGGTTGGAGTTTGGAATATGAAGCTCCTGGAAACTATCAACAGTTGTCTTACCTCAAGCATCCTCTCCTATCCTCAAAGTGGAAGTCAGAACTGTAATGTGCTATGGGCCTAAGGGACATGAAGAGGGCTGAGAGATGTCTAAAGTGGCTTCAGCAAGAAAAAACAACAACCCTCAGAATGAAGCTGTCAGAGCATGCTCTAAAGTCCATTGTAAGGCCTATAAGGTGGCAGTGAAAGCAGCAAAGAAATCTCTGCTACCATTGTGTTGGCTAATTCAAAACTGGAATTACTTAGGGTTTTGCTGACTCCCAAACTGGAGCCCCTAAATTCTTACAAACTGAAAATTGTAACACTTCTGCAAAGTTTTTGCTTGACAAACATTTCAAATATATTCCAGTTTGGAGTATGACTATGTGTGGGGTTGGCAGCATCGCCAGACCTCCACAGTGGCTTAGAGAGCCAATCAACCCACATGGCAACTGGCCAGCACTACCAGGAAATGCTGGTGGACCAAGGGTCTCCTGAAGTGGCCCTGATGCTCAGATTCTCAACCTTACCTGGATGGAGGTGGCTGAGTCCAGAGAGGCCCAAGTGTATGCCAGAGGCCAAGGACAGGCCAGCGTATAAGCAGAAGATGGGGAAAAAGGGGGTGGAAGAGGCTGGGGGAGACGCTGGCTTCCCAGGGAGCTCCGATGCCAGCATCAGGAGGGCCCTGTGAGATCCTGCAGCCAGGGTCCAGCTCCAGACCATCAATCCTTGCCGGTGCAAAGACCCTGCCGTGCCACTCCTTCCAGAGAACAAACATGGGCATCTCAGCCCCTGAGGTCAGGTCCTCACTATAGGCAGGGCAGGCCCGGCAGATGCCAAGAGTTGGGTGGTAGGGTGGGACTGGGAAGGGAGCTGCTGGAGTGGGTGGTCAATGGAACTGGGCACCGTCTGAGAGACAGGCCTCTGGGCCAATGGGAGGAAGGGACAAGGCAATCACGTGAGCAGTGGGAAGTTCAAAGGGGGACTCCAAATGACAAGCTGGGGATGACAAGCGACCTGGAGATTGTGAGCTACCTGCATCTGATCTCTCAGTGGTAGGAGGAGGAACAGGGTGATACAAACCCCCTCCCCTCAGTATGAGGCTTGTGGAGCATCTCTATCCACACACCAATGCCACAGCCAAAGGCAGCATGATACCTGGGGCACAGTCTGACCATGACAAAGTGGTGGAGAATGTGGCCCTTCCCCACCTGCTGATACCGGCAGACAGGATGTGCAGTCATCTGCTGCTGCTTCACCCAGCCACCTTGATTACTCTACCCTGCCAGAAGGAGCTGGTAGGAGGCACCAGGGTCAAGACAACCATGGAGGAAGAAATGCCCAGCCTTGTAGATATGGACTTCACCCAATTCAGCCAATAGCTGACTGAACATCAGGCACAGTTGCTGTGGGAGGTAACGCAGAGGCAGCAGGAGTCTCAAGCCATGTTGGTACCGGACTTCTGCCAGGCCCTCGAGGCATCCCAGATGGCGCAGAACCCTGGCACAGGTGCTGGGGATGGAACTGGGCCCCTCGCTGGGCCTGGGTGAGGTACATGGCTCCTGCTGACAAAACTAGGGCCAGAAGATGAGGTGGAGGCCTTCCTAGAAACATTCAAACACAGTGCAGAGGTCGTCCAATGGCCCAAGGTGCAGTGGTCTTTCATCCTGAGTCTATCTTTGGGAAAAGCCCAAGCCACGCTGAGAGCCCTGGGAGGGACATCACAATCTATAAGAAGTTGAAGGCCACCATCCTTGACCTCTATGAAGTTACTCATCAAAAAAAAAAATCAAACCATGCAATACCAGCCATCAGGTCAGCCTTGGGCCCTAGTTGCCACACTCAAAGATGCCACTACCTGGTGGCTTCAACCCCAGTCAGGGGATTGGAAGCACTTCATAGACTAAGCCGTCCTGGAACAGTTGTTGCAGATCCTACCCACCTGGGCTCGACTCTGGATTGCATGCTAGAAGCCTGCAGGGTTGAAGGAAGTGACAGACCTACGGGAGAACTTCCTGGTGGCTGAGACATGAGAGCACCTTAGGGAGAGCTCCAAGGTGGGGGGCAGTAATGGCCCAAGCTGGGAACTGGGAGGTAACCCTCTACATAAGGCCCAAGAAGGGACCTCGGGTGGATGTGCCCAGGTTCCACCTCCTTGACTGGGAACAGTAGGCCAATGCTTCGCTGGAGGGGCCTGGGACCCTTGATGATGGGCCCGGGATTCCCCTCTACCCTGGCTTCACCTGAAAGCAAGGGCTTGATAGCTCCCAGAAGTTCAGTAGACTGAGGCCCTTGTTTCACATGTGGACAGTGGGGGCATTTAAAGAAGAAATGTCCCCTAATGGAGTGTGACACAAACTGGGACATGGCGATGCAGGTATCGTCCCAGAACCTGCAACCACCCCCACTGCTAATAAAGGTCCAAAGTCGCTGGACAACCCTTGGAGGCAATGTTAGCAGGAGTTCCATCTCAATGATACGGTTCGGCCAGCTGCCCGTGGATCTGCCCACGGTCCACGTGGCCTCTACAGTCAGTGCTGGAGGCTATCCAGGGTTGTCCTCCTAGCCCAGGTGAAATTCCTCCCCTACCTAGTGCTTCTCAGGAGAGATGTCTCAGACTTCCATGTGGACTTCCTCCAAGACCTGACAGTGGGAGTCTCTGCTGAAGCCTCCCGTGGGGCAGAAGTGGGGCCCATGGTAACCAAAGGTCCAGACCCTGAACCACATGGCCTGGGGACCACCAACCAGTGGATCCAAGATCCGCAGTTCCTGACAGCCCAAGAGAAAGATGACACCTGTACAGGAGAGTAGCGGTAAGAGAGAAACGAAGGTAAGGGGCATGTGGAGGAGTCAACGTCTACCCTGGGTAGTACAAGAGGCTGCGCCATGGTATAGACTAGTTCAGGGCGGGGGCTCAGCAGCAGCTGTTGGTCCCGGCCCGGTATCAGGCAGAAATCTTAGCTGCAGCCCATGACCACCTCTGGGCAGGGCACCAGGGGCACCACAACACCTTTACTTGAATCCTGAACCAATTCTCTGGGCCCTCAGTCTCCAAAGACGTGCAGGAATTCTGCAAGTCCTGTGTTGTCTGCCAAAAGACCCTGAGGAGGCCAGCTCCTTGTGCTTCCTTGTCACCATTACCCATAATCCAAGTCTCCTTTGACCGTATAGCTGTGGACTTCACGGGGCCACTAAACTGCACCCTGCAGGGAGCCCATTACCTCTGGGTCCTCATGGACTACACTACGTGCTACCTCGAGGCCATACCCCTGCATAAAATGAAGGGTGCTGGAGTCACAAGAGCCTTCATGCATTACTTTGCCCATGTGGGCTTCCCCCAAAATACTGACAGATCATGGGACCCTCTTTACGGCTGCCTTAATGTGACAGGTGTGTCAAGCTCTACAGATTCGACAGATCTTCACATCAGTCCACCACTCTCAAATGGATGGCCTGGTAAAAAGGCTCAATCAGACCACGAGGGCCATGTTATGCAAGCTGCCCTACAACTGCCCTTCAGCATGGGACTTATATATAGATCCACTGATGTTTACGCTCTAGGAGACCACACAGGCCTCCATGGGGATCTCATCACTTGAGTGGATTTATGGGGAAATGCCCAGAGGGAACATAGGGTTCATGGAAGAATAGCAGGCAGCCGACCCCCTGACCCCTGGGAGTGCCCCAAACGAGTGCACAGCAAATGCAGACGCAACAATATGACTGGGGTATGCAGGAGTGGGTGTTCATAAATAGCTACCACTTCAGTGGGAAGGTAACAGCGTTCCGTGCACCTTGGTGTTTAGTCATGCCGGCCATATGACCACGGAAACGTCTTCAGACAGCGCTGGCTCTTCGGCTTGGAAACGGAGATGAGCACCGCAACCCTAGAGTCAGATTCGACTGGCTTTCGAGCAAGGGAACCTTTACCTTTACTATGCTGTAGACACACGTCAGGGCTTAGGCCACATTATGAAACACACAGATGGCATTGATGGCTTTAGTTTATTGTCTCTATTTCTGCTTCTTTGTTTTATCAAAAGCCTTTGTTATGGTGAACTATGCCATCCTGCTAAGACCAGAGGCAGAAATAAATATCAGTGGATGTGCTCCAGAATGGTTTAACTCTTTTCTTCTGGGAAGGACAAATGGTTGGAAACCACTGTTCATCAGGGTGGGACTTGCCCTGTAAGCAAGGCTCAGTTTTATCTCCCATGCTGTTCAACCTCTATGTAAAGCCCTTCAGAGAAATGATTTATAGTTCTTAAGTTGGTTGCTATCAACATACTGATGATACCCAGCTCTACATGTCCTCGTCTAAACTGCCTGATGCTGCTGTAGCTCTCCTGATCCAGTGCCTGGATGCTGAAGTTATCTGGCTCAGAGTGAACAAGCGAAAACTGAATCCTGACAAAATGAAGGGGATGGGAAAGGCCAAAGTCTTAGAGGACACTGTGCTTCCCACATTTGATGGGGTACAAACAATTCTCACCTACTGAGATAACAGTCTGGGGATTATACTGGATTTGAGTTCATAGTGTTATTCTGAGAAGCAAGTTAATTCAGATGTGAAAAAAATGCTTTCCTCTACATTCACTAATCCTGAGGATGGCATCCTACCCTCACCTGGCTGATCTGGCCACGGGTTCCATCCCACAGTAACCTCAAAGCTAGACTACGAAATGCACTCTGCATGGGCCCGACTCTGAAGACAACTGTTTACTATCAGAAGCTAGGAACAATATGCAAATCACATGTATATTACAGTCACTCCATTGGCTACCAGTTAGGTTCCCAGTTCAATTCAAGGTGCTGGTTACTATTTACAAACCACTTCTCATCATCTAGGACACACATAGCTACATGTTTTAATATTGACAACCTCCAGGTGGGACCTGGATTTCTGGAATTACAATGGATCTCTAGACTACAGGGGTTAGTTCCCCTGGAGAAAATAGCAGCTTTGGAGGGTGGACTGTTTGGCACCACATCCCTGTTCAGCTCCCTTTTCTCCCATAATGTGGTCCCCCCCACCCAAGATCCAGTGCTGAGACGTGGCTCAGTGGGATACTATGATCAAAATATAGAAGGCTGCTGAGAGATACAGCAGAACTAGCAGGGTCACCTTCCTCCTTTTCAGTTTTTGGTACAGGTCCTCAGCTGAAGCAACCAAAGCAGCCTCTGTTTCAGTCTTGTTTGCGGTCCAGTGGCAGTGCCTCAGCTGCAACCATGGTGTGGAAGATAACCCCAATGTCCCCTTTCTACCGGGATCTCACCAGCTGAAAGAAGCAACATGGGTGGATACCTGTTAAATATAATGACAACAGAGGCATCGCAAACAGTTATAGCTTTTACTGAAAAGCATCACAAAGCAATGAGGCTGCCAACCTTATCTCTGCATGCAAGTCCTTGCCTTGGAGCATATCATTGCATATTCAGGCTGGGTACCTCTTCACCATGTCTGTCATACATTCTTTAGAAGTACAGGAGCCCTAGTAGGACAAAGCAGCTAGATTTCCATTGACAACTTCTTCTGCTGGTGTTGCTATAGGCCTTGGTTGTGGTCTGCATTGCACTAGGGGGAGGGAACATCACTTCCTTTGCATATGGCGGAGGATGCCTGTGTAAAGACATGAGATATGATGACTAATAGTTAGCAACTGCAACAGTGCAAGTGCCTAGATGCTTGACAGGGTTTGGTGAATGTGCCTCTATGTAGATCAGGGGTGTCAAACCTACAGTTTGCGGCCCACCCAGGCCTTTAATCTGGCCCAGGAGTGGGGCTCTCCTCTCCCTTGCCCATCCTCATTGTTCTGAGCTTGAACTGCCTTAGAGTATAAAGAGCAGAGGGTGGGGCTGCCTCTGAGAACAGGAAGCAGAGGGTGGGGCTGCCAAACTTCCCAGCTACTGCTCCCAGCCTCTGTAGCCTTCATCACAGGTAGGAGCTGGGGGGGGGGCTTTTTAAAAATTGCTTTGCAATATCCCAGTATTCCCTACCATTCCAATTTAGGCATGCACGTTTTAAGGGTGCATGCAGGGGTGCGTGGGACCATCCAGGGCTAAAATACAGAGTTCTGCAAACTCAAGGGACTCCAGTTTTGCAGAGAAATATTAGTTTTAAGACACACCCCATCCTAATGTGGAGCTCCAAAGGAATGACAGCTGAACAGGTGCTTAAGAGTTGTTCCAAATTATTATCTCAAACCACCCTGTAAAAAAGCCCCTGAGACCCTGGAGAGCCACTGACTCTCTGAGTAAACCGGGGGGTGGGGGGGGAGAGAGAGAAGCTTGCAATGCTCAGCCATTTCATATTCTTCCCCTGGGTCCTAGGCTCAGACCATTTATATCTGTAGTTTATTTTTGGGGGGGATTTGGGACCAGCCAGGGTTAAAATATAGAGTTCTGAAAACTCAAGGGACTCCAGTTTTGCAGAGAAATATTAGTTCTAACACACACCCTCCTAATGTGGGGCTCCAAAGGAATAATAGCAGAACAAGAGCTTAAGAGGACACCCAGAATTATTATCTCAAACCGCCCTATTAAAAAACCCCTGACACCCTGGAGAGCCACTGTTACTCTGAGTAGACTGGGGGGAGGGGGGAGAGAAGCTTGCAATGCTCAGCCATTTCATGTTCTTCCCCTGGGTCCTAGGCTCAGACCATCTATAGTTGCAGTTTATATTTTTAATGGGGGGAGGTTTGGGACTAACCACAGTTAAAATATAGAGTTCAACAAACTCAAGGAACTTCAGTTTTGCAGTGAAATATTAGTTTTAACAGACACACCCTCCTAATGAGGGGCTTAAATGGAATATCTGCTAGAATATTTTTAATTGTGCTTGTCTGTGTCCTTTATAAGGTTTATATCTCTGCTACCTGGCATTACATTTTATGGCACACATGGTCCGGCCTGACAAAGTCCAATTTATGTCAACCAGCCCTCATAACAAATGAGTTCGACACCCCTGATTGTTGATGCTCTTTCAGTTCTCATACCTTAGCCCAGAACCCCAATAGTGCTTCCTCTGGTGTCCACATTTGGTGGTAATGATGTAGTCATTAAGATAACACTCACCCACCCCATATAAGGAGTTGCACTGGATCTCAGCTTCCAGTTACTATATAGCCTGCTCCTTGCCTGCAAATGAAAAGGATTATGAGTGTTTGGCCAGCAGTGGATTTCCTGATGGATACCCAAAGGTGTTTGCACTCCTCTGTGCCATCACCAATGTATGGTAGGAACTGATCAGAAGGTCCCCTGTCGGTAGGATATGGAATAGTCATGCTTCTAGGTATAGGATCTCCCTCCCTCCCTTACCTACTTTGAGGATCCTGTCCTTAAAGCCAAGATGCCATGCTCTTCCTATTTTATTTGTAGCCCTTGATGTTTATGACAAGAGCTCTCCCATTCATCTGTTCTGAGTTTTCTGTCATTATTGGCTGCAGGATCCTATCCTCTTCTGTCTTTTGGGGGCAAAGGGAGAGGAAATGGGAGATGATAATCTGGGGCTCCCTGGAAACTAATGGGAGTTTCTTAACTTACACCATCTCTGTTGCAGACGTAATGCAAAGCCATCATTGAAGGTGTAATTGATGTAAGCGTTAGCACAAGTTTCAACAAAGAGTCCCGTGTCATATCCTAAACGCAACTCAGGTTGTGATCACATGCAGAATTAGCCGTGCCATAGGCGCAAATACCGGGTGGGTTTTAAGGGCACGATCACACGAGAACATCTGTCAAGCATTCCGCACCCGTCGGCAACCCATTTTGCTCCACCGCAGAAGCAGGGTAAAAAGACACTAGGGAAAGTCCAGTAGCAAATGGGTTGCTATGGGCCAGGAATGGACTTTCCCCTGATCGCTCCAGCATGCTCCCATGGCATCAGGATGGTCTGATCAGGCCATCCCGACTCTATGCCGTTGTTCCCCCCCCCCATTTCGAAATGCACATCATCACACACTGCATAGGGAGCACTCAGTGCAAAGATGCGAATCATTGATCCCTCATTGAAGCGCACTGGAAACACATGGCAAAAAAAACAAACCCGATTCATCCACGGTTGCGTCTGATCATGCAGTGGTGGGCTGCCCCTGCAGCTCCCAGGGACTGTGATCCCGCAAATGTGGGTAAAATTTCTACGGAGCAAATAGCCTCACTCCCCCCCGCGTTATCTCGCATGTGTGACCGCAACCTCATTTGCACCCCTTGAGTCAGCAGTATACAACAGTATTCCATGATGTAACAGTTACAGGATCATTTTATTAGATTAGGACTACCTTGCAGTAAAAAAGTTCATTCTGCTTTGCAAGCTGAGTTTCTCTTTTGTCACCGCTCAGATGTGTAATGCATGCAACAAGATAGCATCCCTATAAAGGAAGTGTGCTGACCCACTACATCACCGTAGTTTAGGCTCCAGGTTCTCTCTTTCTAGCACACTGAGGTCTGAATTTGGTAGGCTGTTCTTTTTTGGGGGAGGGGGTAAAAACAGAGGATGGTGAAATTGCCACTTGCTTCTTTACAACTCAAATTTCCTGGAAGGGTCATGACAGATGTAATATATCTTAGAATGTTAGTCTGCAAGCAAGCTTTATTGTTTTTAATTTAATTTCTGTTGATTGCCTCATGTTTAAGATGCTTTATAAATAATAAATATTATTATTTAAATTTAGATACAGAAGCCTGAATTGCCGCTCAAGTGCACCAGTGTTCTGCTGAAAGCACTCCACTAATGTATTTGGTAACGTAAATCCATGGTTCTATGCTAGCAGGTAAAATCTTGACTTTTCACGTTGGTACCTTGCATAGTTAGTCATGAGCCTAGTATAATAAACAGTTAAGTCTCATGTTGCAATTAATTGTTAAGCAAAACCCCACGAAACTGTGTATTTTGCAAGTATGCTGAGTGGGTGGGAACCTACATAATTAATAAAAAGCACAGGCATTCCAAGCATTATTATTACAATTTACCATGGTATGCTTGGTGATGAAGTTAAAAGCCTTCTTTAAAAACAAAAACCACTCTTTGCTGATTGTTAATAAAGAGCATGTACGCTATGCTTACCCCACAAAATTTAAAGCATGGAGTTTAATCAGTTGAAACAAGATGTTGTTCCAGAACAAAGTCCTCTCTAAGAATTGAAGTTTGCTCATTCAATAGAAAATGACTGAAATGTAGCAGAAGGAAATAAATGGGAAATGCAATATGATACATTTGTCAAGGATTTCTAATCAGCTGCAGCTCCCTGAGTGTGTACTCAGAGCAAACTTGGGTTTTCCTGTGCAGAGCGTGTATTATTAATTCAGTTTGAGCTATGGTCCTGGGAAGAAGTACATATAACTGCAATCAACATAATTTTTTCAATGGTATGTAATTCCTTTTGAATGATAAACTAGTCTTAGGAAGGTTAATTCATAGATTTCATATAATAGTGAAGTCCTGTTACATCTGACAGAATTATACTAGTATATGTGATAAGTGAATTATCCCCACTATTAAGCACTAAGAGAAAAAATTCTTACAAATTATTTAATTGCCCTATAATGTCTTTTTCCTCAGTAGTGTGAAGTTCATGGGATTTAGCACAATCATGAACATCTACATAATCCTATTTCTCCAGACTACAGTTTGTCTTACAGTTACCAGAGGGAGGACTTTAGCACAGGAAAAAAACTGAACATTCTTTTTTTACTAACGCTTTTCACACAAAACGATAGTTACAAATTACACACATACAACTGCACATGCATAAGCAGAACCAGATAACATTGCTGCTGGCTTTTCTTGATGGATATTCTACGCACTCAGCAGTAGCTTAACTGGAAGTGACTCAACAGGTGCCACTTTCCCCATCACTAAATATCTAAACCGTTGGATACTTCCATACAGCAGTCAGAGCGTAAGGCTGGGATCTGGGAGACCCAGGCATGAACCCCCCTATGCCATAGGAGCTTGGGGGGTGACCTCAAGACTGTCACAAACTCTCAGCCTCACATACTTCATAAGGCTGTTGTGATGATAAAACGAAGGAGAGGAAAATGATGTAAGCCACTTTGGGTCCCCACTGCAGAGAAAGGTGGAGTATAAATGAAATAAAAATGAATCAGCATGCCTGATCTTGGCAAATCACATGGAGACTGTGGTGATCCTCTTTGCTGATCATAAATGGCCAAATCAGGTAATAGAACCTACTTTTGTTGTTGTTCAGTCACACAGTCAAGTCCGACTCTTCGCAACTTTTAACAAAAGGCTAAAAGGACCTACTTGGCCAGCACCAAACCAGCTACCAGTCCCCTCACACTGGGATTGAGGGGTCATGGCTCAGTGACTGGGCACCTGTTTTGCATGCAAGAAGTCCTAGTTTCAATGCCCAGTATCTTCAGTTAAAAAGAATCAGGTAGTTTGTGATGTGATAGGCCTACGGAACAGGACAGCCACTGACAATTGTATTTACTGTTATCATCATCATCATTTATACACTTTTATCACTGGGACCCAAGGTAGATTGGTAGAGGTGGGAAGTGCCATTAAGTCGCAGCTGATTTATGGCAACCCCATAGGGTTGTCAGGGCAAGAGATGAACAGAGGTGGTATTTGCCATTGCAAACCTTAGACCTTCCATCCAAATACTAAACAGGGTAGACCCTACTTAGTTCCCAAGATCTGATGAAATTGGGCTAGCCTGGGCTACCAGTTCAGGGTCAGGTGGATTACAAGTATGATATAGGGGCGTGGCGACGCTGCTGAAGATGGCGGACGCCTAAGAATCTCTCTCCTCTCTCAATCCCCTAAATACAGACAAAAACCTCAGCACTGAAGACTTCCAGACGCCCAATAAAATGGGCAAGGCATCTGCTACTAAAAACAAGAAATCAACTGCAACACCGCAAGCTCTTGCTGCCTATTTTCTAAGAAGCGAGCAATCGAAAGAGCAGCCCAGAGACGCTGACAACATGGCGGGCGCAACTTCAAAAAAGGGAACAAAGAGCTCTGTTTTAACTAAAGATGACTTTATGGCTACTATACATCAACTGGAGGTAACTACACATAAGGAGGTGCGTGATTTGCAAGTAGCAGAGAAATGGGCAAAAGGCAAAATTATGGCTATGGAAAATAAACAGAAAGAAAAAAACCTGAAGTTTCGCGGGATGCCAGAAAAAGCTGAAGGGGAACAAGAACTTAAAACTTTTTTGACGTCCTGGCTGGCTATTGCCCTGGACTTTGATGAGAATACAGCACCATTGATTGATGCAGCTTATAGGGTGGGTCTGCGTACTGCCCGTTCAGAAAAGTTCCCCAGGGACATCATTGCCACAATTCCTGACTCTAAAATCAGGGGAATTATTCTTAAAAAAGCAAGAACAGAAACTGGACTGTTATATGATGATGTTAAGATTCTGGCTTTATTAGACCTCACAGCAGAAACTCTACAGCATAGGAGGGACCTCCGTACTATAACAGACAAACTAAATCAAAATAACATCAGGTTCTGCTGGAGTTCAACTAACGAAATTATGGTTTTGCACCAAGGCACTAGACTTTTTGCTAATGACTTAAACTCAGGATATGGTCTTCTTAAAACGCTGCAGGTCCCATGTGATTTCCCTACTCCATTGGAACCAGAAGATTCAGAAGATTCTGATGTAGAACCTACTTTCAATTGGACACGGGTCCACAGACATAAACCTAAAAAATGAACATCATACAAGTATGATATACACTTTAAATCAATCAGTAAGCAGATTACAAAATACGACAACAGCAGGTAATCAGTGGTTACAGGATATAGTGTCTAACAGTAAAGATTCCTTGTGAGATAAAATAATGCATTTAGGCTGGAACTGCAGAAGGGGAGGAAGGACAACATACGCAAACATATCTGAAGACAAATCAGTGTAAGAAAGACTTTATCCCTAACAAAAGTCCATCCCTGAGCTTAACTGAGCTGAGAACAGACAATACTATCCTTGATAGACAAGTGGTATAAGGCAGCTTCGCATGATTTCTTCTAAGGACATGTCCACGATACAAACAAATCAGTTTTAAACCAGGTTAACAGTTATGGCTTCCACCAAAGAACCCATGGATTTGGTGAGGATACTGATGTACTTTATTAAGATCCAAAGGTGTATATTTGTCCTAGCCCAATACAACATTTCCTACAATTCTTGAGAGACAGGTGACCATTAACCAGAGTAAACTGTAGTGTAGATATTGGCTTAATGGTATTTTCTGTTCAGCTTCCTGGGTTGCGATTATGATGGCTGAAAAGGCCAATGTTTGGAAGGGGAAAGTGGTACTCCTGGGATTAAACAAGAGACACACTGAGTCAGATTCAAGATAAGTGGATTTTGGTAATAATCTGCCAGTTTTGCAAATGACTGCTGAGAAATATATATACAAACAGATGACCAGATATGACAAAGAGCAAGATTTCGGTACCTTCAATAACTGTGTACGAACAATAAGTTACATCTAACCACATGTTCTGCTGGAGAAAAAGGGAGTTGGGATTCCTTTTGACCACCACCACTACCACCACCACAAAAAGTGGATTGTGGTACCTGAATGTACAAAAATGTACCTGAATGTACAAAAGCAAAGTCAGTGAGAAGAAGTCAGACAGCTGTATGACCACCACCACCACCACAAAAAGTGGATCGTGGTACCTGAGTGTACAAAAGCAATGTGGGATGGGAGCTCTAGGAAGGATAGGAAAGTCAGTGAGAAGAAGTCAGACAGCTGAGAATGTGTGTTCATACCAGATGGCTGCAGGAGTAAGTGAAACTTCATAGACTGAAATTTCCACTTCAACACATCTCTCCTTCTATTGCATCTAATTGCATATGTCAATTTCATTTTTCTTGAATTGTCTTATAAGAAAGAAAATGATTTGCTTTTATCATGAGAACTATAAAAGAACTACAAAAATAAAGAACAAAAAGAAGCCATTATTTTCTGCTTATTCAGTTTGAATACTACATATACGGGGAATCTGCGGTCCTAAGAAATTATCGTGGCAGAATTATTGTTGGATAAGTGTACATAATTACAAAGTGAGTTGAAACTGACAATATGTCATTTGACACAGACCAAGAGATCCTATGTTATGGGTATCAAGTAATTTTCAACATTATTTTCTGGGACTAGCTGATGAATTACACAAAAGACTAGCTGATGAATTGCACAAGGTGGGCTTTCAGGACAATACCACTACATACCTGAACATGCCACCTATATTTATGTTAGCAAGAGTTTCAACAAGCCTCTCAGTGGATTTTTGAAGCAAAAACTTGGAAACTATTTTTGTTTAATGTCAAAGTAAAGCAATACCACCTTTGAATCTAATTGATTCATGCAGCACAAGATTCAGTAAGCAAGTAGAAACTTAACTTTGAAAGCTCATACCACAATAATTTACTTGTCCTTTGAGACTTGCTTTTGACTAGATTTAATTTTTTTTGTTTCATAAATTACAGGCTCCTTTGTTATTTTTTTGCAACAAAACAAATCAGTTACTCTTCCAGAATAATTTTATAATACATTTTGTTTTCTACCTCTGCTACAACTTAACTAAAAAGCAGTATGCTAGGTTTCACAAGTGCAATGGATCCCTCTACTGGGTCTGTCCAATACTATTGGAAATGTGATATGTTTAGAGATTGGCTGAAACTTTCCAAATCTTTTGTTGGATTGCTATGAACTGAAGAGGTTAAAAGCTTGAATGTCTTTAGAGTTGCACATTGAGGGAAAATCAGATTATAAACTGTTTTTAATGCTATTACTAACAAGAAAAATTGCAGCAATGACAAAGAAGGACAGCAGCTTGCTTGGATCAAACCTTTCAACTTGATTTCAAATCAGGATCAAATGAATTCACCACAGAGTTTTTAGTCTTTCTGCCTCACGATTCTTTTCAAACTTCCTCAATCATTGATGGGGTTCAGGATTGGTCTGGTGACATTTATTCTCATGGGCACCTTTAAACACTACAAAAATGTCATAAATGCTACTTAAGTGGCTCTCAATACAAATTTATGACATGCATCAGTTCATAATACCTTTAATAGCTTTCTGAGAACAATTCAGAAAGCATAAGTCTTGCTGTAATACATCTGAACAAACCTGCACCAGCTCAGATGTCCATTGCAAACAACTGAAGTTTGTGACTGGGCAGGTAAGCGAGCAAGGAACACAAACAGGAATGAGGCATTGTCAAAGATATTTCATTGTTGCATACAGCCAGTTGTTATTTATGTGAAGCACTGGAATCATTAGTATTAAACCCATTACCTGAGCTAGCAAACCCCACTGCAGGTATGACAGGCAAAAATAATGAAGTCTGCTGTGTTAAAATGCACATGTAAGCACACAATGCAATGATATATGTCCAAGATAGAATGTATACAACCATATCCAGCTCATAAAATGAACACACATCTAAAGTTAAAAAAAACCCCTCTGTCTTGGATAACATGAGCTGTTCCCATTAGACTCATGAATAAAAAAAACCAGACTCCCAAAGAATAAAGTGTAGCAAAAGTCAAAGGGATGATGTCATCATAGGCCTGTATACATAATTGTCTGAGCTCTTCATGACAGGCACACAAAGCTTCTCTGTATACACCAGTGCATACCTTGGCAAACAAATGTAAATGAAAAGCATGATGCCAACAACAATTCTCCAATACTGCCCCCCCCCGAAAGCATTTAATTACCAGACCTGACCAACAGCACATCCTAAGTTATCACCACTTCAATCTCCATGCCTCTTGATAAGATCCAGCTCTACTATCTCTGTAAACTCTGGTTTAGATCCCTCATACAACATCGGAAGGAGAAATCAACAACAAGAAATCAAATGCAGCCAGTTCTCAGCTTCTCTGTTTGCATGTCTTTCTCAAACCAAGAACAGAGCTCTGCATGTCTAAATTGGCAACAGGCTGAATCACCCCCACAACCCACCCCCCAAAGATATTCCCCTCAGCTGTTTCAACTGACACTGCAGTGCATTGCAACACTTGCTGCTGATTTTGGATGAGAAAATATCCCCCCCACCCCATTACACACTCTTTGCAGTGGAAAGAGCAATCCATAATGGAGACCAGCATCCCTGGCAAAGCTTTTTGACTGGTGAATGGAGTAAAAGGATAAAGGGGGGAGGAGAGGAGATGTGGGACCAGATGAGTGAAGGAATGAATGAACTGCTACCTCCAGAAAAGCTCTGTGGGTTGCTGGCTTCTCCTCCTCCTGCTGCTGCTCTTGCTGCTGCTGTCACAGAGGATCAGCTGATATTTACCTGTGAGGTAATGCACACTCTGTAAGGTCACCATGCACCCATTGAAACACAGTGCAAATCAGAAGGGGCGCACAGAGACGGAACTGCTGGCTGCTGCTGCTGCTTACCGCTCTGAAGAGAGGAAGATGCTCCGCGCTCAGGCGGCTGCTGCTGCTGCAGCTCCTGGCACATGCTGCAGGTGTCATAGCTGAAATTGCCCTGCCTCAGAATGTACCCATTTTGCTTCTGCACATGCCCAGAGCCCCTCGTGCAGCCCAAATGAGCATGTGCCAAGCCTATGCGCATGCCCGACAGGAGAGTGAAGCCTCCGTGAAGCTCTTGCCCTCACCTAGCCTTTTGCCCTCAGTTTCGCGGGGGTTCCATTCACTTTGCCCAAAAAGCATCCTGGCGATGCAGAGGAAGCGGTGGGAGGGGGGAGGAGCTGGGCGAAGGAGGGGGAGCGGGCGGGCGGGCGGCCGAGCAAAAGGATGACGTATTGCAAAAGCGGAGGAGCAGAGCAGGGGGAGGCGAGGCGGCCCAGGGGATTGGCGGCGGCGGCGGCGGCGGCGGGGGCGCCTGCACGTTTAGTCGGGAGACGCAGGAGCGAAAGAGGCAGCGGGCGGGGGGCTTGGGCCGGGTTTGGAAAGGGATGGGCCGCCTCCCCAGGGAACGCTTGGAGGCGCGAGGGGGTCTGGGCTGGGGGCAGCTGCGGGGCGGAGGCC
>NW_015175365.1:105011-119471 GCF_001447785.1 Gekko japonicus | reverse complement strand
TACTGGAGGAACAGCAGTTTGTACCAGCCTAGAAGTCGTGTCAGCATTGAATAGTTACATCATCAACTTTTGCATGTATAGCAGCAGCATTATGCCAGTCTGTCCAATGATTAGTTTAGACTGGAGTTAGTCTGCATAGGATTGCATGTTATGCATGTGTATGTTGAAGAGGAAAAGTTCTCTTATACTGAACTAGGGATGGGGGGAGTGCTCATCTTGCTAAAGCTCTCAAACATAGAGAGGGAAGAAGAGGCTAGAAAAGAGGGAGTAGCAATCCTGCTACAGAAGATGGGCAGTCAGACTGCAGCCATCACTCTGCCCTAGGAATGAGTCCCCAAGGAGAAGAGAGACTGTCCAATCCCATTTCTTATGGGGCAAGGCTGAGGCTTGGAAATGGCATACAAATGTTTTTGCTTGCCTGTGAGGAGAGACAGAAACTCTATCAAGGTCATACTGTGGCCTTCCTTAAGATTGGAAAGTGTAACTCCCCCTGAGTGATCTTATGAATTACACTCATTTGAAAGAGATCAAGATCATTTTTGATATTAAGAGACATGTCATCCTGACAACAGTTCCATTTGTTAGCATTCTGCTAAAGAGATGACCTCATGCTATCCTTAGTGATCTAGTGGCCAAAACCTCTAGTGGTGAACAACCATACGAAGGAAACTTGAAGATCTCAGTGAGTCAAGCTAGCATGGAGGCTCTGTGATGTGTAGTGTGTCTGGACTAAGAACTGGGAGGTCCACGTTCAAATCCTCAATCTGCCATGAAAGTTGCTGGGTTACGTTACACCATTCACTCTGTCTCAGCCTAATCTACCATGCAGGGTTGTTGTAAGGTTAAAAAGGAAAAGGGCAAACCATGTATTCTACCCCGAGCTCTTTGGAGGAAAGGCGGTATAATGCACAATAGACAATATGGGCTATTATCTATAGGATCCAGTCATAGTCCCTTAGTACTGAAGGTACCATATTAACCCCAGTCACTGTTCCCTGGTAGGTTCAACCAATTCTACCTTCTGCTCCAGATCCAAGATACCATTCAGGATCACATCTATGGTCATCTTTCCTCTAGTCAACTCCGAAGCACAGCCTTTCTATCCCGCCTGTAGACTACTTTATATCCAGGGATGACTATGTCAATGGGGGCCCTGGGTTCAGAGGTTGAATGCCTCCAATTATCACATTTTGGGGAACAGCTGGTGAGAGTTATTGGCTGTAGGCCCTGTTTGTGGGCTTCCCTGTGGCATTTGACTATCTGCTATAGGAAACAGATGGACCATTGCTTCGATCCAGCACAGCTACTCCTATGATGTTTAACCTGTGGACAGATAGAGCACGTTAAGATTGTCATTATCTGGACTGTGATGTTGGAAATTAGCTCTGTGGGAAGACACATTCTTGGCAGGTATCCCCACCGACAGTGAAGGTGGGTGTGAGTGGGTGTCAATTAGAGGCTCTGTCAGAACAGAAGTACTGTCTTAAAGATTTGTACTTCTCTTTTACGCTCCTGCTTATTGTTGGTATGGATGGCCTGCACTGCTTATGCTGATAAACATATCACTGATGAGTGGAAATTGCTGCTGACAAAGATGCAATACTGAAAGTAAGTTTTCTGTGGGATGATTAGTCACCACACCTCCATATTGTTGTGTAACAATATGCTGAGCTTCCGCATGTACGTGCACCACAAGACACTATTTTTTCAGAATATATTGTTTTATATGTTTTATAAATATTCTCAGAATATTCCTTAATCAGCCCTGCTGCTCACTTGCCTGGTTGTTGTACATGCTCAGATCAATAAGATCATATTCCTTTCATTTTACTGTCAGCGAATGATGTTACAGAATTGGGAGGGAGATACAAGGGCGATTCTTAGAAATATTTTACCCACCAAACACCAGTTTTTTAAAGCTGCCTGACTGGCAAAAAGCTTACAGGTGTAGCTTTCTCAGACATGGATGATAGAAAAGCTACACTGGTGATATTTCTGCCTGCCATGGGTGGGTTAAGGCACAGAGCTTCTGTTAAGGAAAAAAATGGCAATCATACTTAAGAGACCAAAGCCATCTATCTTATCTTAAAAAGGTGAAGGATTCCCTTGCTCGAAAGGCAGTCAAATCCAACTCTAGGGGGCAGTGCTCATCTCCGTTTCCAAGCCGAAGAGCCAACGCTGTCTGAAGACTTCTCCATGGTCATGTGGCCAGCATGACTAAACGCCAAGGCGCACGGAATGCTGTTACCTTCTCACCAAAGTGGTACCTATTTATCTATTTGCAATTTCAGTGGCCTGAATCTTGTTTTACATACAGGTATTTGAAATATGGAGCCTTAAAAATGTTTGCTTTCATAACTTGTTTGATGCTTTAGGCAAGCATTGCTTTGTAGGGAATATTGGCAATCCATACCTGAGTACATAATAGAGCTAGATCTTAAATGAATGAGTCCATTCAGATCCACTGATTTCAGTCAAGCCTCCTACACAAGTAGAGATTCTCTTCTGGAATGCTTCTAAAACACTGAAAACTATTGTGGGGGGGGGGGGAAACAACCTGAAACATGTAAATTTTCCTCTCCTCATCAGCGGTTTTATGCATTGGTATGTTTATGAATCATCAAAGTCAAACAAATGCAGCTTTTTTGCTTCCTCGAAACTGATAGTACAGCAGTGGGAAGGGAAAGAATGAGTGGGTAGCTGTTAAAGTACACCTCTGTTAGATACTTCCCCCCCAGCTCTAGCTTTACCTCTAATATTGCAGCATGCAGGAACTCAGTTGATGTTTCTTTAGTTAAGACATTGACTAACCCAAAGCCAGGCGGTGAATTTATGACTGAACTGGAATTTGAACCTATAGCTTCCAAGCTTGAGAATTCTTAAACCTGCAAGATTCAGATCAAAAGACAAACCTTGCAATGCTCCCATGTACAAAGCTATTCAATCAGTATTGGTGGGGGTCCGTATCATCATCATAGGGCCAGAGACATATGTAGATATGATCTACAGATGCCACCCCAGAAAACAGATGGCTTTCACACAAAGTATGGATAGGTGGCCAGGTAGTATCTGAACTCAGTGTTTGTTGCCTGCAGAATTAGTAACCTGACAACTCATCTTGGTCTAGAAAGATGCATTGCTTTCCTTTGGTACTAAATAAGAGCTTGGTAATCAGCACCTTCTAGCTCATTTATTGTACCCTATATCATTGCCTATAAAATGGGGTGTCTTTCTCCTATCTGCCTAAGATTTGACAGGGAGTATTCCTTGAGTGAGTGACACGCATAGCCCTTGAGAAATTGATCATAACTGGGTGGTGGAGGTAAAAAATATATATTTCCTATTAGAATGTGCTTCCAATTGAAACCAATGAAAATGAATAATGAATTTAATAAATAAAATGAACGAATATAATAATAGTATAATAATGACAACGAAAAACTTAAAATGCACACAAGTTGTGCACATCCATACTTGCTAGGACAAATGTGAAGAGTTGCACTGAGAAGCACATACTCTTGTGCACTGTGGGAGCCAACAGATGCAGAATAAACATAGTGGCGGAAGGCGTGAAAAGGCAGCCCTAATCCCCAGCACCCGTGATACGATATTCCTCAGCAAAAGACTTTCCCTTAGAAATTAAATAGAGAAAACAAAGAGGTATATATGAAGAGACCACAGGGATGGGAGCTAAGCCTGGTCCTAGTAGGAGCTGAGGGACATATTTATCCCCCTTCTTAGCTGTGTTTCACAGTGCAACCTTTTCACTTTCTCTAATAGTGTGTGTGTGTGTAGCCTACAGTCTACTGCTTTAGTGACAAAAAAACCCCATGAAAATGCCTATGATTTTTACAGAAATAGGCATACTTTGTCTCCAATTGTTGAATACCTTATTTCTTATTCTGTGTTGATTTGTGAGTGATTTCAGATCCGCCTTGTCACTAAACTGAATGAGAAGTCTTTGAAGCCATGACATAATCTGACACTAGTGCTTCGTAAATGCCACTGATTATATGGAAGATAAATGCAAAACATGCATCTTTGGCAATATTTGAGGGAGCATGTGAAGGTGTGTGTGTGTTAAAAAGACTCGACAAACCAGATATTGCTTGACAGAAACATCCTTCTCACTCTACAGGCTTCAAATACTGAAGCTACAAAGACACAGGAGAAATACAAAAGAAAATTTGTCTTCTACTTGAGTAGCCTTAAACAAGACTTGCTTGAAAAACAAAATAATGGACTAGGTGTGATTTGCCAAAGGATTTGCAAGTTGGACATCATTACACATACATTACAGGGATTCCTGGACTGTCATTATATGTCTCATTTCCCCCAGAGTAAGCCCCATTGAATAGCTCTTAGGATTCTGAGTAGACTTGCTCTGGCTTGCTCTCTAAGCCACCAAAAAGATTCAGCCCTGCTTTGCAAATAACATCACAGCAATTCTACTGTTAGATTCCTTGTCTCTATTTAATGTTTATTTCAATGCCCAAGGAGAGAAATCAGACTTTTCAAGACTGAAAAAGCCAGTGCCTTTCTAACATTGGAGTCATGGGAATGTGGGCCCAGATCCTGCCCTATGCCCCCACAGTGAAGATTTTTGCTCCTTCCAAAGATATATATATACAGCAAAAATAAAAGTGGCAAAAGTAAAGCAAATACAGTTTACTATTTCTATTTTTGAGTAATGTTTGCTGCCAGTGCTGTTCATGCTTAGTGTTTTTTTAATTCAGGGAAGAATATTGGCTCACAGAAAGTTAAATAGGACAGCTAGGCACATGCTAAACTAGCACTATCTGAATGCCACACACCCCCTCCCGCATTGACCCCTCTTCAAAATCTCCTTTTTAAAAAGGCCCTGATAGAAGGTGTGAAAACCTGCCATAGCTAGGCAGGGCAATGGGGAATTCTCATTGCATGCACTCATATTGTTTAGCTGTTCATCATGCACACTCCCACTATTGCCAAACCTCATGATTTTTGCTGCATTACAGTGGGATTACAAAACAAACACCTCAAGCAGTACAATAAAATCCAGGCTCACTCTTCTTAGAGCTTAAGACTGCATTTTTCATGCAATTTGTAATAATAATTAGCAAAGGAGATTTGGCAGCCAGCACTGCATTCATTCATAATTTGCTACCTTTCTATTTAAGGAATATAACCATCTTGCAATTGGTATGGACAGAAATCTATGACTCTCCTTCTTAACTACTGTCCTAATACCTCAGCCTTTAAAAAAAAACATTTTAATGGTGATTTTTTTACCACTGCATCTGTGCACCCATCTACTTTGCTAATTTTATCTGTTCATGCCTGTCAGCTAAAACTAATTTTCATGATTGCAGAATTCAGCTACAGAACACTTTACCAGCTTACTTTTTGGCATATTCTGTCTAATATACTGGGATTTTTATAGGTGTAAGCATGCCTTTATTTTAGGGAAAGGCTTGAAAGAAAAATAAAAGAACCAAGCCTGCAGTTTCAGAAGTGGCTGGGAAAGGAAATGTGCAAAGAATAGTACCAAGGCTGTGAGGACTAAGAAGAAGATACAACTGCGTGAGCCAGAAATAGGGATGGGCACGAACCACGTGATGAGCCAAAATTGGGCCCAAGTTTGGGCAGATTGGGACTTAGGACACAACGTTTGGCACACACGTGGTCTTTCCAAATAAATTTCTGAGCTCTGGGGCACAGCTTGGGGTGGCTCAGAAAAACAAAACCAACCCAAAACAAAACCAACCCAGAAACCCTAGTGCAGACTTGCTAGACAACAGTGGAGGTGATGTTTTCCAGCCTTGGAAACACCAATAGGGACCCTCCAATGTTTGACAGGCATTGCTGCCTGCCAATAACAGAGCTCCCATTTGTTGCCGTGGGACTCAGATGCTGTATAAGTCTGAGAGGAGCACACATGTCCTTTGTTGGGTGTTGGTTGGAGACAGCGAAAAAAAGTATAGTTTAGCAATGAAACTGAATGAAGAGTTTTGCTGGGGAATGGCACTCAGTCAGGGGCTAGGGGTCTTGGCTTTGCCCTGGGTTAATTGGCTATTTGTTTTTTGTTTGTGCGTTTGCTGTGAAGGGGAGGGATCGGGATTGTTCCTTCTTTTTCACATGGGCTGCTATTTTTTAAGTGAGGTTTTCCTGCTGTCTGCTTTCCTTTCCTTACTGGTTTGATTTCCCTTCCTTCCTTTCCATTTCATTTCACACACCCATTTTGGGTTACAGTTATTAAGCCTTGAGGGATTGCTCCTTCCTTGGGGTTTTTCTTTTTGGGCTGCTTTGTGGGGGGCTTCTCTGCTTCTCTCCTCCTCTCTCTCTCTCTCTCTCTCTCTCACACACACACACACACACACACAGGGCTGCTTTTCCATGTGGGGTTATCTCTAGCTGTCCACCTGCTTTCCTATACACACTCTTCTGGACTGCAGTTCAGTGCTTGGTCTGCTGATTGGTGCCATGAGAGGGAGTGGAAGGGGTTGCGCTTATGGGCGCAGAGGATTCCCTCAGTCTTCCATGTACCAAGTGGTTGTGGGTAATGAACACAGCCTCCCCCTAGTGGAGGACTCCCCCAGCACATCATCATTCAGGGGCTCGGCGCTTACTTCCTCCATTCCCTCCATGTCCATGGGGCTTCGAAATGCCACTCAAGAGTTTTCGGTGCTGCTGCCTAAACAGTGGTACAAAACGGCAGGGACTTAAAAGGTGTTGTTGTTGATGATGCATCCTCCCCTTCCACATCCCAATATTCCCAATTTCCTGCTGCTCCTGTTGCCATCAATAGGCCCCCCTCTGGCAATCCCCAGCCCAACACCAGAAAGCAGCTGTGCCTCCCACCTGCTCAAACCATGGCCGCGGGGACACTATTCCACTCCACTGCAAGGAGATACTTCTGCACCTTGGGGAGTGATCCCAGCATTACAGAGTGCCAGGTGTGTCACGCCCATATCTGGAGGAGCAGGGACTCACAACACTTGTCCACCACTGTTCTCCAGAGGCACCTCCAAATGGCTCATCCCATTTTGTCATTGATGGAGGAAGGAGCGTCGACCACTACTAGAAGGTGAAAGAAGCCCACTCCCACTCAGCAGGAGGAAGCCGGGAGAACAGGAGGCCCTTCAAAAAAAGGCTCCAGGTACCATGGTTGGGACTGGGGCTACAAGGCAAGCCATCCTCCCCAAGGTCATGCTCACAGGGATGCCACCAGTGCCAGGAAAAAGGGCAAGGGGGAAAGTCCAGGAAAAAATAACTCACCTAATCACTGAGATGATTGCTGTGGGTGGTCAACCATCCTCCCTCATGGAAGACGTGGCCTGTCACAGGCTGCTGCACCACCTGGTTCCCTGGTACACCCTCTTCTCCAGGAGAACCATGATCCAGTGAGTGTTTCCCTCCATGCACCACTCTACAATGGAGTTGGTCAAGGCCGATCTCTCCAAAGCACGAGGCTGAACTGTGCACCTGACAGCAGACCTCTGGAGCGGACATGGCTACCTCTCCTTCACTGCCCACTGGTGGAAACTGGAGGAAGCTTGGAGTGGTACCATGGCCACACCCCATGAAGGGAGAGGCCTCCTGACCCTGGCTACAAGATGGTTCTCCTCCATGCACAGGGGATGGATGTGGACAACATGGTGTCAAACACCATGGATACAGAATAGCCTGAGGAAGTGGTTTATCGCCACAAGGATACAGAATAGCCTGAGGAAGTGGTTTGATGGCAGACACGTAACCCATGGCTACCTGGTCATGGATGCCAGTGCCAACATGCAGGCAGTTGTAAGAGGTGCGCACCTGAAGAACATCATATGTCTGGTGCACAGGCTTCACCTAGTGGTGAGGGATGCCCCAGAGCTGCGGAGCACTGCAAAGGGAACCTGGAATGCTGCCACCCTTGACATTAGGGCACTACTGGAGACCTGCCAGTGCATGGCCAGCCACTTCTCACGCAGCATCAAGGCTGTGCATCTGCTGCGAGAGGTGCAGGAGGAGGGGGGAGGAGCCCAAACATTGGCTCATCCAGGATGTGAACACCTGGTGGAAATTGACATATGCCATGATTGCACATTTGATGGAGCAGAAAATTACGGTGCAGGATGTAATCTCATCCATGACCATCCTGCATGGGGAAGAGGAGCTCAGCATCAGATCCAGTGACTGGCTGACCCTCTCCCAAATGGTACATGTCCTGAAGCCATTCCAGGACACCACCAACATGCTCTGTGCCTATATGGCCAGCCTAGGGCAAGTCATCCCCCTCATTTGAGTGCTGGAATTGGTGCTGGACTCCATGGTGCAGCCAGGCCCCGAGGGGATGCCAGTTCTCCAAAGCATTAAGGCCTTGGTGGACAGGTTGTAGGCAGGCATCCGTGACAGGTTGCATCCTCTCTGTGATGAGTGTAAGTACTAGCTGGCCTGCATGTGTGACCCCTGGATCAAGGGCAGCATCTCCCTCTGTAACATACAGCTTGTACAGTGGAAGCGTGAGTTCTGCAGAGAGTTGTGGAGGTTTCATAACAACAGATGTGTCCAGAGACAATGGCTGGTGGAAGAAGCTGAGGGGGATGTGGTGCTGGAGGAGGAGGAGGGGGCACAGCCCTCTATGAGACAGGTGAGCCAGAAGCCCAAGTTCTGGGTGTCGGTAGTGAAGTGGCAGGTCAGCAGCAGCTCTGGGATGGCCAGGCATGCAATGGTGAATGATTCTATGGATGTGACAGTCAGGGAGTACCTTGTGGAGTCCCCTGAGCCCAACAACTCTGACCCCCTTGAGTACCGGTCACACAAGACCATGATCTGGTCAGACCTCGCTCCTCTCATACCATCCCACCAGCTTCCAGAGTGAGCGGATGTTCTCCTACCTGGGAGACATCTTCAGCCCTCACTGCTCCCACCTGGGCCCAGCCAGGATGGATGAGTTGGCCTTCCTGAAGGTCAACCTGATGGATGAGTTGGCCTTCCTGACGGTCAACCTCCCCCTTTTGGACAACCATGCTCTGGACCTGGCAGAGTATGTTCAAGGCTTCTAGTCGACCCCCCCACGCGGCCTCCCATTCCTTCTCCTATCTGGGTGATCCGGCATGCGGTCCATGGCCATCTCTCCTGGGCAGGTTGGGCTTGCCCCACAGCCAATTTAAACAACATCAACCTCACCCAGAAGAACCATCTGGAGTAACATTCTCCTCATAGCACAACACTTGCCTCACAAACCAACATCTACCTCATACTAGTATGTTGGATATGTTTCACATCATGTTCAGGCAATTTAGGGGACTTCAGTGATCCCAGGCGCTGGAAGCAGCCTGTGTAAATTGCCCCATACTACCTGTGCTTGGCAGGCATATCCTTCCTGGGAATGGGACCTTGGCAGTTTGGTTCCAGTCACCAAGACATCTAGTGATATTGTTGAAGTTCTGGTGTGGGGAGGACATTGTGGTTGAGGGGGACATTGGCCTAGAATCCTGTGTGCATACCCAGCTGATGATTTGTTGCAGAGCTATCCCCGCCTTTTGCCTAGACTGCTGGCAGGTTGATTCCAGGGGCAGGGCAGTCACAGCAGCCCAAAATTCAGACTTGTTGTCAGCTTTGCACCATGTAATGTTCAGGCAAATTAGGTGATTTCCTGTGATCCCAGGGCACAGGAAGCAGCCTGTGTAAATTGCCCCATCACCTGCACTTGGTGACTTGGCAGATCATTCCTGGGAATGGGATGTTGGCAGTTGGTTCTATTTACCAAGACATCCAGTGATGTTGTTGAGGTTCTGGTGTTTGGGGGGGGGCACTGTGGTTGAGGGGACACAGGCCCAGAATTCTGCTCACATGATTTGGACCCCAGGTCTAATCTGCACATAACCAGGAGGGCATGTAAGAGGGCATCCTGGGGAAGTCTGCTACAATTTTGATGCCTCTAGTTCACAGAGAGTCCATTCCATACACTCCAGAACCCTCATCTGACATCTCTCCCAAAGCACTTTCCTGGCGGCACCTTCTTTGAAGGGAGCCATAAGTTGGATCCCCAAAGTCCAATATTCACCAAACTTGGTGGACAGGTAGAGGAGAGTCAGCTGGAGATACCACATGATTTTGGAGTCTCTAGGACCTTGGGGGTCATCCCACTACATCCCAAACTTCCTGAACCAGTTCAGTTCTGGAGAGCCTTTTTGTTTGGGTTTGGTTTGTGTTCGGGACAAGTACTAGTTTGTGCCCATCCCTATATTTTGGAATTTGTAGTAGGGATATACACAGATTTCCTCCCAATTTTTTTTTGTTCTTTTTTATTTAAAAATTGTTTGGGTTCTCCAGCATCATCGTGTTATTGTAGTTGGGTGTAATTTCAATTAATTCAGTTGGTAAAACATTCTCAGCTATCACTCTCCCTGTCTCCACTCAACTGGGATGAAATTCTCAGGAACTGTACCCCTCATCAAAGCATTTTCCCTCCCTAACTGCCAACAGAGAAAAGAAGGAGCCCTGTTCTGTAGGCGCATTTCCCCCTAGGTAGACTTCCTAAGTGTAGGGCACATAACAAACAGTTACTGAGTTAGAAAACATATTTTTCCTCCATAGAACTGCTCCCAAACCATATTAGAACAATCTGAACAGCATAAGAACATGTCCAGAAATCTACACAATCAAGAGACAGCTGCAGTATGTCTGAGACATTATATGATGTATTTATCTTTATCATGTGAGGAAAGGGACAGAAATAGATAGATGTGCCTAGGAGGCTAAGCAGAACCGATGTCTTACAACAGCAAGAACAAGCAGATGGGTTAAAGTTTTGTGGACAATTACATGAGAACAATGGATAAAAATAGCAGAGAAGGGATAAGATGCAGCTGCAGCTCATAACAACAAATTATACTAGGAAGTGCAAGCTCATGTTATTACCTGAATGATTATGTCCAACTGGTTAATGTAGTGTTTCACTGGTACAGCATAACCTAATGAGCAACAGTATTACAGCAGCCTACTGATTTATACACAGATGCTGAACATTCATTTCTGGCTGAATTACTCCCCTCTCCCCAACACACACGACACATAGCTATATTCTTTTTCAAAAGGATATGAATTTAATGACTGAGATCATGGTTGTGCTGGGATCGTTTCCTCTGGCCCTGATTAGTATTCCAGTATCTTGGACTACTGCAGATCCGCTGGTTGCATGCTGGTCTACACAAGGCTGGACTCAGGGTCAAGAGAGATCCACACAACTGCTTGGGGCATCAGGTTTACGAAGGCACTAGGCTCAGGGTATGTCTGTCACAGGGATCTACTCAATCATTCACTGTACCGGTGAAACAAATAACACAAACAAGTTATCTTCACTTATGAAGCTGATAACAATGACCTGTGTGGCCAGTATTTTGCTCTTTTAAATATATATATATATATATTGTGTGAATATTTACAGCAGTACCCATTCAACAAAGTAGGTGTGCAACTGTGATGTCTTCAATACTATAAAAATAATTGGACATCATGAGACTAGAGATCATTCAATGGCATTATGAAACGGGCTACAAAAGATATTCAAAAGTTAAGGGGGACACTGAAGATGCTCCTTGTCTTAGCTTCTTTTTGACTTTTACACTGCCCTGAGCAGGAAGTATGAACAGCACAGGCAGCAGAAATTCTACAAGAATAGAAACAGGACACAGTTTGATTAAAATTAAGTTCGTTTACTTTACTTTTATCACTTTATTGTAGAATGTGTTAGGCTAAAATCAGTTTTGATAACCTTTCAAGCGAATAACCTATTAAGACCCCCCCCCTCAAAACAAAGCACAAGTGAAGCTTTTGCTTCAATTCAGCTCAGCTTTGTATGTGGTGTTTTAGAGTTTGAGGACTACTGACATGACAAATACTGTTTAGCGAGTGGACAAATACTGGTTTAGACCTAACTTTCGTTTTTGCCTCGTATTGCTTTGCTTTCTTCTTCCCTAATTTGTAACTCATACTGGGAAATAACCAAAGGGCCTGCTGGGAGACCTCTTTCGAATGTTGTCATAGTTTCTTTTTACAAGCCCCATGTTATTTTGTTACTTAGTGAGGTGGTGCTGCTTCTGTCAATCAATCCCAAAAGGTCTTTTGTACAACTGTTACAAGCCAGCATCTCATATTTAGATCAGTGATTGCTTTCAAGGATTGTCTTCCCATAATAGATCCCATTTGGTTGAACCCTATAAAAGCGTACTTGTTTGTGTGTGTAATACAATTACCCTGGGACTCTTGAAGGAGCAACTGTAAGAAGACTAAATGAGGCTGAAATTATTTGAATCAACCAATTGATGATGCAAATAATTTTATTCCCAATTTGTTATGTCACCGTGCTGATGCTGCCTTGACCAAATTTTATAGTCGCATCAGTTGCATATCATTATTGATATGGTAAATGAGTCTTCTGCTGAGCAGAAGTGGAACAAAATAGAGCATTTACATAAGAACTGAGCTGGACACTCTGGAGGAGTATATTATGATCTCTTTTAACTTAATATTTTAGCGGCAGTTTACTGGAGGATATTTTTTTTCTTAATATTTGGGGTTTTATTTCATCCATATGAGGATACAAAACAACTCAAAGGGTGGAGACATGCTGGAGATTCAAGAAAAGTTTTCTCTGTTTTGTACAGGCAACCGATGGGTTTTGCTTACACACTGAGAGCACAATTTGCCTTCAGCCCCTGTTGACAACCAAAAGGAGAGAATGAAGGGGATTTGGCAAAGGGCCTTGCTGACAGGCTCATTGTGGGGGGCAGGAATGGGGTCTTGCCTACTAATCTCTTTCCAAAGTGGGCCTCTGGCAAAACCAGTTGCTGACTAAGGGCTCAGCATCTGACAGTGCTAAACTGTTAAAGCCATTTTAATTAGTTTCAGAAAAGCCACCACCATGGTATGCGAAAGATATATTGAAGTAACGAATGACCATGAACTATGGGCTGGTCTGCAGTTCTAGGCTAAAATTCAGATTTTGAAAGCACATCCTCCCCCATTTCTGGTTTCAGGCAGGGCAAGTTTTCACTTCATCCACTTTTCATTTGTGAACAAATTCTGGCAGTTGTTTGACATTGTGCTAGCAAAATTTTAAATGGTGTACTCAGTGTTGCACAGGGGGTGAGAAACAGCAAAGATTAAAAGTCGTGGGGAGTTTATTTTATTTGTATTTATTTAAAACATTTTTGCTGCCTTTCTAGCCAGTTCAGGTTCACCAAGGCAGCATACAATCAAAACATTAAAACAAATATTTAAACACGTATAAAATAAAAGCATGAGGCCCAAGTAGTCATTAGCCTACTGATTAAAAACAGGTTGAACACAGAGGGCTTGTCTGCATAGGTCCTTTTCATCAGTACTGGACCCACACTGCTTTGATTTATCCCGATTTCCACATGCCTTTTTGTGTCTTTAGTTTTCACATTGGGTTTTTTGTCCCCCCCCCATTTCTTTCAAGACCAGTTTTACCCTGATGTTTTTCTAGAAGCTGGTTTTGAATCAGCTTTTTCCTAGTGTGTAATGTTTGTGTTGGTTTTCTTTGTTCCACTCCCATCTACCTCCAGCCCAGTGTGGCAGTCAAACCGCTCCCTCTCCTCCCACAAGACAAGTAGCTTCATTTCCTTTTTTTCAAAAAAGGTTCTAAAATTGATCTATCACAGTAGTGTTATACTGATAGTTTAGCAGGTTCTTGGAATTCCCAGCTTTCATTAAAAAAAAGAAGAAGTAAGTCTCTATCCTGTTCCCTTGCAGAGATGTAAGGAAAAGGCACATTTATGTGAGATAAGAGGTAAGAAACGTTTCTTTAAAAATGAAAGCTGGGAATTCAGAGAACCTGCTTGAACTATCATTACAACACTACATTGATATGGCGATATTTTAAGATTATCTTTTAAGGGAAGTGTGTGCTGTGACGCCACTGATGACAACACCCAGGGGTCATTTCGTAGAAAAAGAGCTAGGGGAACTCATTAGCATAAGTCAGCATATGCCACACCCCCTGACATCACCGGAAGTGTGTCATAAGGCCACACACCCTGCCCCCAACGGTCCTGGCCGCCGCCGCCAGCCTTGCAGCTCCACTGCCGAGCCCCATGAGGGGACCGGCGGTGGACCTGCAAGGCCGGCAGGAGTGCAAGGAAGCCCCGTGAAGGCCCTCCCTGGCCCCAGGCAGGCAGGGGTGGGGAGAGGCAGGGAGCACCCTCTTCTCCTGCCTCCTCCTGGCTGAATGAGGGCCGGAAGCGGGGCGGCCGGAAGCAGGGGGCGGGGCTTCATCATGTACCCCGCCCCCGTACCTCACCCGGGGGAACTGTGATCCCTCGCGATCCCCCCCGAAATGACCTCTGACAACACCAATGATGAACAACCCCGTCCCTTGAAATTCCTCATTATTTAAGGCACATGTGGAAGAAAATACACCGACTCCACAACTGTAATAATGGAGTCAATTTTGTCCAACCACATGCA
>NW_015175365.1:101551-103702 GCF_001447785.1 Gekko japonicus | reverse complement strand
GTCCCGACAGCGCCCCTAACCCCCCGGAGGACACTGATGAGGCCCCAACAGCCGGCACTCCAGAAACCGAGGGGCCGGCACCACAGGCGGGCCCCAGCACAGGGAGCGGGGGCCCTGAGGTCCCTATTCCGAACCCCAGACATTCCACCAGGGAACGACGGCCCCCGGCGTACCTAAAAGACTATGTGACATAGGGGGGGGAACCATGGGGGGAGGGATGTTGTGTATGCTGGCCGCCACCAGGGGCCAGCGGCGACCCAGGGCTTGACCCTGGGTGGACAATGGAAACCAGCCTCTTGGTCTCTCCAATAGGAGCCAAGGGAAACGGGGAGGGAAATTCGAACCTCCCAATGGGATCCGGGGGTGTCCCCTGGATATGTATATAGTTGGCCTGCGGGCCGTTGTTCTTTGTCTTAGTTGTGTAAGAGTCAAGCGTGCACCATGTCACTTAGTTGTGTAAGAGTCAAGCGCGCACGCGGTCAACCCACTACACAATATGTGGAATAACCCTAACCAAACTGATTCCAATGCTTGTGGAGTAAGTTGAGCATGGGGAAAAGGTTAGAGTCACCGGACAACAACTTTTGATTCATTGCCAAGCCCACAAGCCATAGCAGCAGCTGCTGGAGGAATATCAGGATCACTGGATCATTGGGAGGAGGGCAATTACAACCACAGTCCCCAGCCTCTCCCCCTTTGCTGCCCCCACCTATGAAATTATACCAGCACCATCTTTGACTCAGATGAGTTACTCCTGCCTGCTTTATAAAATTATCCTAGCAGCCACCTATCCTAAAACCACATGAGAAGAAGGAGTTCATACATGGGTCTCCCCCCCCCATCTTTTCCCTCTCATCTGCCTTCTGTGTACTGTGAAAACCTACTGCTGAAGGTTGGAGACTATTTGTGAACAAAATGCTATGAAGCATAGTTTGCTGCAATATGGAGGAGGAATTGCTCTTGTGCTAGCACAGCAAGCTTGCTCCAATAGTGTAAAAGAAAGGGTCAATTTTGTCCAATCCCCTGCCCTTTTATAGCCCTGTTGGAAAATGCATATTCATCTTCTCAACAGTTCAAGACAGTATATGGCCAATCATTTTAAAAAAAATGACATAGATTTTTTTTAAAAAACACCAACTTAATGCATAAAACCCCAAGGCAATATCACAGATTCACAGAAAGTCATAATAAGGCAATGTCACAACATCACAAATCCAAAACGCTTAAAGACACAGAGTGATGAATTGTAGAAAGCCCTTCAGAATGCCACCATCTTATATGTCCTGCAAAGCACCAGCAACTGTATGGCACTCTGAGAGCAATTCTAACCAAGTCTACTTGGAATCTTACTCAACAGGGCATACTCCAGGAAAGTGTTCTTAGGATTGCGCTGTCTACATATCTTCTCTAGTGGAGCATTTCACAAGAGTGGAACTGGCAACTGAGAAGGTACAGGCTCTAGCAGCTGCCACATGGCTCAGCAGACTAGAATACCAGCTAGGAAATCAAATGCATGGCTGTACAAGTTCACTTTTATTTATTCTTATGTTATAGAACAAGCTGTGTATTGAACTCAGAGGAGCTTCAAAAACTGTGTGTGTGGGGGTTTCTGTGGCACATCTTCAGCATGGGAAAAACTAAAAAATATTTATGGGTATCTGGACAATGCAATGCAGCCCTCTAGATTTCAGCTTTTCACACTCATTAGCTAGGCATATCTGGTAAATGCATTGGGACAAGAATAGTTCAGATTATAAAAAAACAGAATTAAAAGAGGCCAGTTCTTTCCATCAGTTTCACACCTTTCAAAGAGCACAGCTATCCTTCCTCCCCGTCTTTACTTACAGTAATGGTTATTCATTATGGGAATTTCCAGAAACACTCAGAATTACTGTCCTGCAAATTCAAGGTAATCAATTTCCTCCCAGCATATTTGTAAAGAATTCCCATTTGTTTACAGATTGATACTTGTGTCTTATTATAAGAGAGGAATGTAACTTGCCATCTTTTATCTGTCTTCATTTGTTTGATGGATACCAGCAGTGACTGTGGGATGCTCTTCAAATTGACCCCCTACAGAGGTTGATATTGTTATTTATATTCTACACTCCACTCAATCATTTGGTAGTCCCAACAATCTGTAATGAATAA
>NW_015175365.1:99169-101511 GCF_001447785.1 Gekko japonicus | reverse complement strand
GTGTATAAAAGGAAAGGTGGAGTGTTTTATGTTCCCCACTTGCTAGCACCCTGCTTCAAATGAAAACAGAACCAGGTGTTCGTTCATGGACAGAAGTATGCTTTCCGGAATTATTTCTTAACCATACTGAACACAGTTGTGTTTCTGGAATTGTGTGGATTCTGTCTAGTGGAATATACTTGGTGTTTGGGGTTTTTTGCAGTGCAAGAGCTTTTTGGATTTTTTACAGCCAATTACACGTTCTAATCTTTATGTTCCCTCTTCAGGGACTCTCAAAATTTGTTAATGCAATTACCACTGCCCACTTTGAGGAAAATAACAATACTGCTTATGAAGAAATACATTTTCTCATGGGAGGTTGGCAAAGAGCACAGCCTCAACTTTGTGTTTTTTTGTTTTTTCTTTTTCTCTGGGCAGGGAACAGGCAAGAGGGGGAAGAAGTCTGGGTAATCGCTTTCCATCTTGCCTTAATACATATGCTAATAGATCTAGCCAGAGAGATAATGGGTGGGGAAAGCCCTCCCTTCTTCTAGGAATAGAGGTTTGGAGGTATGAGGAGGCTAGATGGTCTCCGGGAAACAGATTCCTGGAGATCGCCAGGAAGTGCCTCTTTGACCTGGCCTGGCTGGGTCAAAGGGAGGGGAAACAGATATGATAAAAAGCTCCTTGCAGGAGGAGGAAGCTCTTTTTTCCTGGGATGCTGGTCTGTGAGCACACACAGACAGACCTCCCCACTGTGTCAGGACCCACAGCGACAATGAAGTACACAATTGCAGGAAGGTTTTACTTTATTTGAAGCTATAGATGCATGGACAGGAACACTGTTAGGAATGACAGGTAAACTATGCGCATGGAAGGTTATAGTATATTCATATCAGCAACATCCAATTACTATGGTTCCCGCGCATGCCATGCTGCTTGGGAACCAACTGCTACCCAAAGCAAAACAGGTACAAGCTTCCCACGGCTCATCCTGACTAAAGCCAAAGCAATGATCTAAGCAACTCCTCCAGCGGCCTTGAAAGATACCCGGTGCAGTAGAACGGCAATTAAGCGCAGGGGAAGGAATGCGCATGAAGAAAAGGGAAAGCAAAAACTTGGCAGCTTGCTGACACTAAGGAGGGATCCACCTGGAGGGATCATCAAGGAAACAGCAACTTTGTAGGGATTTGTAACGTCCTAGGCTTTAGGACCCTGTCCTATTTTAACATCTGATAGGGCATGTATAGTGAGAGGGACAGAGAACTGCGTTTTTACCTATTTCTTCCCCCCCTGTCTTAAATCTGGTACTGTGCTAAAAGTATGCTTGTAAAAAAATTATTTTAAATAAATACTTTATAACTTTGGATGCTGAACGTGGTTCTCTGAACTACATAGACCTTCACCGTCTTGGACACGCTATTGTAAAAGGAGTGCAAGGAGAGGGAAGGCAGGCAATTGGCAAGTGGCCATTCCTTCAGGGGCACACAAGGCAGTAATCTGTCCCTGTGGTGACCAGATGCTGGCAGCAGGAGACACAGAGGCAAGGCCTCAGAGCTTGGAAGGGAAGCTTGGTGGTGCTGATTCCTGTCAATGGCACTTTCATGTGAGTGCATCCTGGCCACAAGCTCTGCAATAGTCTCATGAAGGTGTAGGGCCCACTAACTACATTAACTGGTTTTTACAGTATAACCTTAAACAGGGTTTGACCCTTCTAAATCCATTGAAGGATGGAACTCGATTTAGGATTGCACAGTTAGTGTTCTGTCCTGAGCAAAATTACTGTGGAGTAGGCCCCAATGAACTCAATGCAACTTAATTCTGAATAAAGATGCACAGGATCAGGCACAGTGCATGGCTGTAATCTTAAATACATGGAAGTAAATTCCACTGAGAGTACCAGAAAAAGAGAGTACCAGAAAAAGATTTACTTTTGCTTCATTGACTGCGCTAAAGCCTTTGATTGTGTGGATCACAACAAACTATGGCAAGTCCTTAAAGAGATGGGAGTACCAGACCACCTCACATGTCTCTCGAGAAACCTAAGGGTCAAGAAGCAACAGTTAGGATATGGACACATGTCTCTCGAGAAACCTAAGGGTCAAGAAGCAACAGTTAGGATATAGAACAACTGATTGGTTTAGCATAGGAAAAGGAGTATGACAAGGATGTATATTGTCCCCTTGCTTATTTAATTTATATGCAGAGTACATCATGCGAAATGCCAGCCTGGATGATTCAGAAGCCGGAATTAAGATTGCTGGGGAAAACATCAACAACTTCAGATATGCAGATGATACCACTCTAATGGCAAAAAGTGAAGAGGACCTAAAGAGCCTCTTGCTGAGGATCAAAGTGTAAAC
>NW_015175365.1:98640-98788 GCF_001447785.1 Gekko japonicus | reverse complement strand
TAAAAGAAATCAACCCTGACTGTTCCCTGGAAAGCCAAATACTGAAGCTCAAATACTTTGGCCACCAAATGAGAAAAGAGCACTCACTGGAGAAGACCCAGTGACCCAGTGATGCTGGGAAAGATTGAAGGTCAAAGAAGAAGGGGAC
>NW_015175365.1:75484-97172 GCF_001447785.1 Gekko japonicus | reverse complement strand
GGCTGACAGATCTAACAGCACCAGTGCTGCCACACTGCCCAGATCCAGATGCCTATGGAGATCGTCAGTCAAGGCGACCAGCACAGTCTCTGTCCCATGACCGGGGCGGAAGCCGGAGTGGTAGGGATCGAGGACAGAAGCATCCTCCAGAAAGCTCTGTAGCTGTAACGCCACCACCCTCTCATTGAGCTTGCCCAAATAGGGCAAGTTAGACATCGGCCGATAATTCACCAATTCAGTCGGGTCTAAAGATGGCTTTTTCAAGAGAGGGCGGACCATTGCTTCCTTGAGTGCCCTAGGGAATTGTCCCTCCGTGAGGGACATGTTGATAATCTCCCGCAGGGCACCTTGAAACCCCTCACGGCCAGCTTTAATAAGCCAAGAGGGGCTCAGATCAAGGTCGCATGTGGTTGGGCACACCGATACGAGCAATCTGTCAACTTCCTCCAGACTGAGTCGGTCAAAACACTCTAAACCCGGCTCCAAAGATGTGCAAGGGGCCTCAAGTTCACTCACTGTCTCAAGTGTGGCGGGGAGATCGCGACGGAGCATCGAGACTTTATCTGCAAAGTAGCTTGCAAATGCCTCACAGCCAATATCCAATTCCCTAGTGTTTTGTCTGCCCTGTAGCAGAGTTGTCAGAGACCGAATTGTACTAAATAATTGGGCCGGGCGTGAGCTAGTAGACGCAATCGTGGCCGCATAGAACTCTCTCTTTGCGGCTTTGGCTGCCATCTCATAGGCCTTCATAAACGTCCTATAAGATGTTCTAGATGCGTCGTGAGTTCGACGCCACCGTCTCTCTAGCCATCTCAGCTCACGCTTCAGCTCACGCAACTCCTGGGTATACCAAGGCGCTTGCCTAACACGCATGCGGAGAGGGCGCCTGGGAGCGATCTCGTAAATGGCCGAGGAGAGCTGGTCATGCCAGTCCTCCACCAGCTCATCCAACAAGCCACCAGGGGGCCTTGGGTCCTGCAGGGCCATCTGCAGCCGCAACAGGTCCATTTGGCGCCGTGGGCGAACATAAATCTGCTCGCCACCTAAACAGGGAAATGCCAGCTCCGTACACTTAAAAGGGAAACGCCAGCTCCTTTAAGTGCAGGGAACTGGTGTTTCTGGAGATCGGGCACGCGGGTGGGCGGCGGATATCCCCAACATGACGTCATCACGTCGGGGATGCCCCACCCCCTCAAGGAATGCCCCCAACGTCCCCCACTGGGGGCGGAAGATGGACTTGGCAACCCTAGATTGGACTGTCAGCATTTTTACTTGGAAGTGTTACAAGCATAGGTTAGTTGCTTTATTTTAATATATTAAGCTCTATAAACACTTGCATGTCATTCTGAAGAAGCCTGGATTTGTTGCCTTCTTAAAACAAAAACAGTAACTGGTCCAGTGCTAGGACTGATATCTGATTAGTTTAGCTATATATCTTGATTTTTTAAACCGCTGAAGTGAAATCAAAGCTTCTCAGAGGCTTAATGTCCTTAGTTAAAATTCCAGCACTTCCATTCCTTGGAGTGCCTGGTTTAAAAAGCTGACCTCTGGAAAACTTAGGACAATGGCCAAGAAGGTTTCACATTCTTCAAATAAGACAAGTGCATATCTACTGCCAAACTTATATATGTTCTCAAGTAAATCAGAGGTGATCTGAAAGGATATATGCAACTTCTATGCCTACAGTCCCATATAGTGGCCACACTCAATTGTTATCCCCTTTGCATCTGCATTCATGACATTTTACATGAAAACGATTACAATGAGTGATGTTGCCAAAATTCATGGTTACCTTGTTTGGAGTATGGATTTGCATAGTGCTCAAATTATAGACAGCAAGGGGTGCCTGTGCCATTACCTCTAGTTAGAGGCTCCCTTAGTTACTGTTTTAGAAGGCTCCAGATGGTGTGTTTTGGCCCCTGCCCCTGTTCAGTGGTCCACCTGTCCCCCCATCTCTCCACCATGTCTCTATAACAATGTTCTTGGCTGAGTAAGGCACTTTCGCCTTTAGTTCTGCAGTGATTTGTTAATCCTATCTGATCAACCCATGTCACAACCCCAGTTAGGATCCCTTGGTATCTCAGTGCCTACCTGCTCCTCTCTTCAGTTCCAACATAACTGGTTTGATTTGCTACTGTCCTGTGAATCAGAGAGTCATTCCACGTGTCCAGAACCCCAGCTCCCTCCAGCCCAAAATACATGTTACTGTGTTCCTGAGTCTGTCATGGGGATGCAGCACCATTTTAGAGAGATTTTTAACTTTAAAAATACAGCAGGGCCCTGATCCTACTGAGTACTACAGTGTTTTTTGGGGGGGGATATGGAGCTCCTGTCTTCCTGCTCCACATTGTTTTTTAAAGCTAAAAGGTCACCCATTTTAGGTCTTGCAAATGGCAAGGGAGGGAGGAGCCTCTCACCCCCCCCCCAGCACTGCACTCCCCAGCAGAACTGCAGCATTTTAAAAAGTAAACAACGATGACAGCTTGGGAATGTGATATCATCTAGTTTGGCCCTCAGAGTCTAAGGTTTTCCAGACCTGTGGAAAATCCTTCACTAATTGCCCATAAGAATCTTGGCACCAAGGTAAATTGTGCCTATACCTGTAGCCCAGAAGAGGAATGATCAGGAAAGAGTTGGGGGAGTCCAATTTAAATAACCACCAGACACCACAGAGGAAGACTGCATCCTATTTATCTGAGCAGAACTTCTGCTCTAGAAGAAGCATTTAGGCTTGGCTGGTCTTTATTGTTTTATGAAGATCCAGAATGAGAAACAAAAGCAGTGAACAAATAGTCAGAGCCATCTTACTATCACCCCCCTCGTAGTTTGAGTACTGTTGAGCATTGTTCATAGTGTTCTCATGTATTCCATAACAAATGTCATTTGAATTATTATGATTAATGTCATCATTACAAATCAAACATCATTTCCCTAAGAAATTCTGCTGCTTGGAATGTAAAATGAAATTCTGCACATGTACAACATGCACTTTTAGTTTAAGCCTGTCTGGAGCTAAGCAAGTGCCTCTGAAGGAAGACTTTAAAGAAGGAACTGTGAATAAGCCCAGAGAGCTCTGAAGCCTGGGATGGGACGGTCTGCAGCTTCTAAACATGCCCGACCAAGCTCTTTGCAAGAAGCTTCCCAACCCAGATCACTTCAAGGATTTATTTATCAATTTTATTATATGTTCTGTTCTCTCTGCATATTTTCTTGACCTTTAAGCTTATGTCCTACAGATCTCAGCACTGAAGATTTTCTATTTTATGTCCATTTATTACAATGAAGCACATGAATCCGAATGGAAACTGGAATTCTCACATCAGCTGAGTATCCATTAAGCATACTTAAAAGCTTTGGGGTGATGGTTCAAGGAACTTTGTAAGCTTTTCTTCACTGCCTGGCTCTACTTCCATTGAGTATTATTATCTCTCCTACCATCAGCTCCCAATAATACTCTAGTGACAAATTTCCGGAAGATCAGTTATGATTACTAATACATCTTTTATGGTAACCTTGTATAAAGTAAGGGAAGCTAGCACATGACTAACGACCGGAATTGGGTATGCATGATCCTGTAACACTTTGTTGATCGTGCATTTATAATCTGCACAGATGCAGACATCTCCATTTGGCTTCGCCAGAGTGACTATCGGGGTCTCCCATTCAGCATGTGGCACGGGTTCCAGTACCCCCTGAGCCACCAGGCGATCTAACTCGGCCTCTATCTTGGGCCGTAATGCTAAAGGGGGTTGCCTGTACTTCAATCTGATGGGCCGAACCTTGCCGTCTAATTCCAGTGAGACCAGGGACCCCATAGCGACCGAGCGTACTCTTAAAAACATTGGGGAAGTCACCACACACCTGATTAAAGTCTGCGGGCTTAACCTGGTTCACCCCAGTTACCCCAAAACCCAGAGGCCCAAACCACGACAGACCAAACAAGCTTGTGAGCCTCCCCTCTACCACCAACAAGTCCAACAGTCCATCAAAGTCCTTGAATTTCACCCTGAATTTGCCCCACCCCCTTCCAAACTGCTTGTATGCGAAATCAAACAACCCACAGCCTGTATAAACGCCTCGTTGTGCTTGATAACTAAGAAAACTGGGGACTTTAAGCAGTCAGAGTAGCCTTTTGTTACTTCTCTCGTATTCGGGATCACATCTCCAGACCAGTCGAGGTTTTGGGACAAGGATGGCGTCATTTGCAATGGAGAGTCTGTTATTTCAAGTAAACTAGTCTGTTCACTCTCAAAAACACTCTCGATCTGTTCCAAAAATGGAGAGATAGCTTCAAGTATTTTAGTTTGCATTCGTAGAATAATCTCATCCCAAAAAGGTTTTGACAATTGCCAGTCCTCTCCGATTTGTGCTAAAAAAGCCATTTCACACTTAAGCCGAGACTCTTGTAAACAATAGTCTCTGTGGAATTATGCCATTAAGAGTGCCGGCTTCGTCACCATTTTATGTCCAGACCCCATAAATCAAGTAAGTCACTGTTCTTCAATATTTAAGGTGTTTTCCAAATAGCAGATAGGAGATTTCAATATACTACTCTGCCCTTTGTATTTATATTGACGTTGATGCCCCAGAGCTCTGCTTCGCTGCTTATCATAGGAATGCATGAGGGAAGATTCCTCAGAACCTCCTTTAGCTTCTTGGGAAGATTTATAGGGGCAAATAAAAGTTGTTTTCCAACCTTGAAAGTTGTCAAGAAAGAGAAAGTACTCACAGGTTCTTCGCCTAGATGGTATGACGAGGTTTGAAGGCTCTTTGTAAAGGGGTAATACAGCTTGTCAGTCGTGCTATCACGGCTGGTCTTCGGTGCTCCCTGCGTTAGGACGATTCTGACTCCACACCCGTTGTTGCCACAAATGGGGGGCTCAGATATAAAAGTCCTCTGCAATCAGTTCGTACTCCCGACGAACCGATGGGACCAAGGAGAACCAAATGGACCCCTAAAAAAGCTCCAGAAGCTGGTGAGTCGCAGAGCCCTGAGAAAACTCAACCACATCGCTGGACTGTTGCCCCTCCCCTGTATGCACATTCTCATATTGGTTTCCCACAGCTTCATCTGGCACTTCCCTTCCTCCCCATCCGCTGTTCATCACATTCTAAAGAACGTTCACAAAGCACTAACATTTCACAGTTCAGTGTAATTCTAAACAGAGTTTAGTTTGACTTCAATGGGCTGAGAACGGTGGGTTATTTAGGATTTCACTTAATACAGTGAAATCCTAAGAACCGTTTCCTGGGAACAAGTTATATCAAATAGATGTGAGTAGGACTCTGATTAGACTTGTTCAGGATTGCCTTCTCAGTGGCTTGTAAGTCTATTCCTTATAACTGTGTGACTCTGTGTTAATTAAAGGCAAAGGCATACTGACTGGATCTAGAACAATTTGTGTATGCACAGTCTTGCTCTGCCTCATAGAAAGTGAAGTTATTTCAGGGAAAGACCTCGCCTACCTTAAGCAAACATGTGATTCTCATCATGCCTCATACTGAAAATATTTTGCCTATTTACCTTGTCATGGAAGTCAATTATAGAGTGTCCACTGTATGAAAATCATATTGTGCAATTCCAAACTGTCAACAATTGTTCTGGCTCCTAAACCTGGCAAAGGAATGGCAGGAATGTTGGGAATATGTCTACATTGATAAAAGGCCTTCTTCAAGGAGCTGATAGTAGATAATATATTGTATCTTACACTTTTTTTTATCCCCGCCAAAAAGCTGACAAATGCAATCTTTCTGTCTACTCTTCGGGTTGCACAAAGAGATGATGGAGTTGGAGCCAGGAGTTGACACCACAATTTTTACCAGGTTAGAAAAGGCAACAGATATGGCCAATCAATGCTTTCTCTTACCCAGAAGGCATAAAGATATTAAGAGCGTCATTGCCCAAGCTATTGATTCCAATAACTTGCAAGCTTACTGTGCTAGATATAAGAGCTTGGCTGGATGTTAGGGCTCACTCCAGATTTAATCATAGCAGAGCTGTGGTTGTAAACAGCAGCTTAACGGTCAGTTTCAATTAAAGAATGATGTAATGAGAAATAAAATGCCAGGCTTTCCCTCATTAGTTTTTCAGTGAGAAAAAGATATCTAGATAAATCAGATCGACTCTTGCTTTTTTATTAATTAGGATGCTTAGGCAAATAAGAGTAAATCTTTATTAGCTGAAGCAGAAGCTTGACAGTGGCAAGCATTTTATTCTTTATTGATTAAGCAATATTCACAAACGGATCCAGCACCCTCATGTGAAGGATATTATAACTGAACACCTAGAAGATTTGTGTGAATTATTGCAGCAGCCAGGCTTATAGATCTATAAATGCAGTCCACTGTGAAAATGTGTAGTACACACTGTGGAAGTCAAGGGCAACACACTGCCACAAACAGTTACTTTTATCTCAAGGAAAAGGGCTAGTGGCTTTTAAGGTCAACTGTTCTTAACTCTGCAGTGAACAAACACCCATCATGTGATTAGTGCAAGAATTTTTCTTTTGACCCTCACATGATATGCCTCTGCTCTGTACAAAATAATACAGAGAAAGTATAGCATGAATCTATTGGCTATGTGATATGCTGAAACGTGACTCCATAATTAATTAGTGAAATAACTGGAGAAATCTCATTTTGTAAGCCTAAGGAGAATATTCTCAAGACTACTTCTCCACTGATGAATTTTAATTCATGCTATTCTATGTTGGTGGACCTCCTGATGGTACCTAGTATTTTTGGCCACTGTGTGACAGAGTGTTGGACTGAATGGGCCATTGGCCTGATCCAACATTTGCTTCTCTTATGTTCTTATGTTGTCTTCTATATTCTTTTCACACTTTCAGTCTGATGAAAAAATGATCAAAAGTTGGAGTTGATAAACTCTTTCCAAAGATAGTTTTAAAAATTCTAATTTTGACCAAGCAGAATAAAAGCTGCAAAAATGTTCCCATGGACATTGCTGAAATAGTGAAGAAACCCATATTTGTTTCACACCTTAACCATTTTGACAGTATAAGAGGGAGAGAGAAAAAATTAAAGAAGAGTCCACAATCTCATGAATGCATCATAAAATCCAGAACTGTGTTTTAGATACATGTTAGTAATCTAAGAGCTCATTCACATATTGTGGCGTGTGTGACACTGGCATCCATTATAGTGCTTTAGGAACGATTTATCCAAGGGTGCATATGTCAAAAACATAATCAGTTTGGGTTACCAAAAATTTTTTAACCCCCCCCTCTGGATTTTTCATGAGCTATCTTGGTAAGAAAATCCTATGATTGCACTATGCCAGTTTTTGTTACACAATAGATACAGTGCATAATGTAATTGTAATCCCTTCATCTTCAGCAGCAAAAGGAAAAGGAAAAAAACTAGTTGCAACAAGTGCTAACTTAATAACACTGACAGCTACTCTCACAATATCCATGGTAACTTCATCACCACCCATCAAACTTAATTTTATACACTTGAATATATACCAATATTATCCATGTCTGGAAGAAATCAACTAATGCATGGTGATAAAAGAATGCCCCTATGATGTCACCCTACTCGGTACAAACCACTTCCGCACAGGCTTCCAGTGGGAGACAGCAGTATCTGCCCCCTACAGGAGAGGTGGCAGCAGCAGCAGACACCTGTAACTACACATTCCAGACTTTCCCCCAGACAGCAGTTTGAATCTTCTGGCAGCTCATCCTAACAACCAGTATTTGAGCACCAGACAGTTATGAAGAACTGACTTTTTAATCCTAACAGGCAACCCAGAAGGCTTGCAAAAATTGAGGTGCACATCTTACCTATTTCTCACTCTATATAATGAAGACTTCAAAGCTTGCATTGCTGAGGTGAACTTTGGAAAGTGCAGCTTTTTTATTCTGACTAATTTGCTTTGCACCTGCTGAAGGCCTGCCCAGGGTGTGTGTGTGTGTAAAGTGCCCTCAAGACATGGCTGGCTTATGGCAACCTTGTAGGGTTTTCAAGGCAAGAGATGTTCAGAGGGGGGTTGCCTTTAGTTTTCAAGGCAAGAGATGTCCAGAGGGGGGTTGCCTTTACCTGCCTCTGTGTAGCAACAATGGACTTCCTTGGTGGTTTCCCATCCAAGTACTAACCAGGGCGAACGCTGTTTAGCTTCTTATTTAGATGTTTCTGTGTGCCTTCAGTGTCTGTCTTCCTCTGACCCTAGCTAATCTTGCCATCAGTTCTTGCGATCAGTTCACAAACAGATGCCATGGACTGCCTGGAGATCGGAGGAGCTGCAAGAAATCCCATGCTTGACGATTATGTCACTTTGATAACCCAGTAATGATCCCTGACACTACATGTCCTCTTTCCAGTAACTGAGAAGATCTAGTCAAGTTTGTTATTTGTTGCTCAGTATCAAGGCCTGGCATGGCTCTATAACACAAGCAGTTTCTGTGCAGTTGCAAAGTTGCTCAGCATGAAACTCAAGATGGTTTGACAAGGAGCTTGCCTCATATTTAATTCAGGATTTAGTTGAGGATGTTGGATCAGGGTACATTCTTCTGGTGATTGTGTTTTGTTCTGATATTCTCACATGCATAACTCATACCATTTCTTATACAGGCCTAACAATATGTCATTGGGGGACGACTGACCTTTGAGTGACCAAAGGATACCATCTAAGCTTCACTGTTCCCCCTTGTGCTGGTGGTGCTATACTGGCATTGTGGGTGGGCTGGCACACCTATGGTGAAACACTGGCATAAATGCCTATGATTATCCAGGAGGCTGGATGCAGGATTAATGTAGGTGTTTATGCATATTAATGCTTAGCAGTGGGGTAGAGTTGCCATTTGCTCGGTGGGGGCAGGGGATCCCCTGATTTTGCAGGCTCATGCCTGCTGCTGGCCAGAGGGAATCCCCCCTCCAAACAACGATGTTGCACACCTGGAAGGTTGAGGGTGATGCTCTGGATTTTGGGCAAAACTCTATGGTTTGATGCTGATTTTACCATAGAGTTTTGTCCAAAATCTAGAGCGTCACCCCCATCGTCACTAACATGCTGACGTTACTTCTAGGGGACACAGGCACGTTGTATGGGACATCACTGTTTTGGGGGGGCATGGGGGCAATGTCACTTCCCACTCCGGGAACGTCCCCTCATCCCCTTGCCAGTGGGAGAAAGAGACCTGGCATCCCTACAGTGGGGCTAAAAGGTCTTTTTAATGGGCATTAGAACTGACCAACACATTTTTAAAAACAGTTGTAATTCCACATCTGTTTTTAAAGCCAGGCATTTCTATGTGTCAATTCACAGCAAGGTTTTAAAAAAATATGTATTATCATGCAGATCAGCTTACAAGAATGGGACAACCTACTAATGATCCCTGACCCAAAAAGCATCCAGCTGTCCTCAACTGTTAGATCCCTTCCGTGTTAGATCCCTTCCAGTCCGGCTTTCACCCGGGGCACGGGACGGAGACGGCGTTGGTTGCTCTTACTGACAACTTCCGAAGACACTTGGATTGAGGTTCGGCGGTGCTGCTGCTGCTTGACCTGTCGGCTGTGTTTGACATGGTTGATCACCAGTTGCTCGCATGCTGCCTCGCCGACGTGGGAATACAGGGGCTTGCCTTACAGTGGCTTGTCTCTTTTCTCCAGGGTTGGGGACAAAGGGTGGTGCTGGGGGAACAGTGGTCCTGGAGATGCCCACTTGAGTGTGGGGTGCCTCAGGACGCTGTGCTTTGCCCGATGTTGTTTAACATCCATATGCGCCCACTTGCCCAGATGGCTAGGAGGTTTGGGTTGGGTTGTCATCAGTACGCTGATGACACCCAGCTCTACCTGATGTTGGATGGTCGGTCGGACTCCAGACCGGAAGATCTGGACCGGGCATTGCAGGCCATGGCTAGTTGGCTTAGGCTGAGCCAGTTGAAGCTGAATCTGGCGAAGACGGAGGTCCTATGCCTGAGTCGTGACGGTAAGGGATTGGGGCTTCCGCTCCCAACCTTCAATGGGGTGCTATTAGTGCCAGCACTGGAGGTTAGGAGTTTGGGAGTGCACCTGGATCCCCTTCTGACGATGGAGGCCCAGGTAGTGGCCACTGCAAAATCAGCCTTTTACCATCTTCGGCTGGTTCGGCAGTTGGTTCCCTTCCTCGACCGCTGCAACCTGGCTACGGTGATCCATGCGATGGTCACCTCAAGCTTGGATTACTGTAATGCTCTCTACATGAGGCTGCCCTTGTCCCAAATCCGGAAGCTGCAGCTGGTGCAGAATGCCGCAGCCAGGCTGTTGATGGGCCTCCCGCGTCGGGAGCACATCCAGCCTGCGCTTAGGCTGCTGCACTGGCTGCCAATTGCTTACTGGATTCGCTTCAAGGTGCTGGTGCTTACCTTTAAAGCCCTATATGGCCAGGGTCTGGCTTACCTGAGGGACCGCCTTTCCCCATTTGTGCCCAGAGAGCACTACGGTCTGGGACCCAACAACGTCTATCTATCCTGGGCCCCAAGGAGGCAAGACTTGCCGTTACCAGGGCCAGGGTGTTTTTGGAGGTGGCTCCTTGCTGGTGGAACGAGCTCCCGGACGAGATCAAGGCCCTGCGGGACCTCTCACAATTCCACAGGGCCTGCAAGATGGAGCTCTTCTGCCAGGCTTTCAAATAGGAGCCTCCACCACAGTTACCGTCAATCTGGAATATCAGACTGTCCCACTCTGAGCCTCATCGGCGAACATCTGGGACTGTGGGGCTGATTTTAAGATCTGAAGACAGAAGGAATGCAGATACAGCGCCATATATCTTAAGGTTACTCAGCTGTAGCGAGCACTTTATTGTTAAGTCACTTTTAAGGGATTTTAATATTTTTATTGTTTTATTTGTATCGGCCTGTCGGCCGTCTCCTGTTAGCCACCCAGAGCCTGTTCACAGGGTGGGCGGGGTATAAATGTAAATATAAATAAATAAACAAACTAGAACCAGGGCTTACCTGGCCCTGACACTGACCTGGTGGAACTCTCTGCCAAGTGAGATGCAGACCCTGCGAGATCTGAGACAATTCCGTAAGGCCTGTAAGACTGAGAAATTCCGTCAGGTTTATGGGTGAGGACAATTGAGGGTCTCCACCATGGCTGACCTCCCTCCTTTGCCTGTTATTCCCTTATTATTTAACCTGCATGATATTTACTCCCCTTCTGGATATGGGCCACTATGGTGTGCTCCCTTTATATGTCCCATTGTATTGATAGTTGTAAGATTTTTAAAATGTAATCTACAACTATGTTGTTACCCACCCTGAGCCCTGTTGTAGAGGGGAGGGTGGGCTATAAATCCCCAGGGGGAGCAGTTGGTACTCCAGGTATTCCTACCCTCCTGGCAGCGGAGTGCCACTTCTGGCTCAGTCATTTTTACTTCTGACCAAGTCGTGAGAGGCCCCCAACCACCAACTGGGTCCCATGGGAACATTCAGTTGCCCTCAGTGTCGAACTGTAAAACTTTTGTTTTCCATCCAGTTCCATCCCCTCACCCAAGGAGAATTAATGTCCTCACTTGAAGGGGACATGGAAAATATGAATTGACATGTGAATGAAATATTCTTCCCTTTCAAGGATCTAAGAGGGGGATGAGGGAGGCTATTTTTAAGGATGAAAAGAGCTCTTCTGTGAGATGAATTTCACTCTCTCTACCACCTTACCTTGCTGTGTTTGTTTGATTCCAGCATTTTTCTCCCACTCCCACTGGCTTCCAGTATTGGAGCATGGCTGGGAGAAATATGCATCAAGCACTGGAGTAAGACAGGGCAGGGTGCAGGATTTTGCTCCCTTCGCCTTGGGCTCTGAGGTACTGGTGGTTAAAAGCCTAGACATCCAGCCATTGTTTCCTTTATATATGACTGGGAGGCTGTTTTTAACCCTTCTGGGAATGACAGCAGTTGGGGGCAGATTGATGAAATTAAAGTCTTTGAGAGAGATTTCAGACCCTGAGTCAGTGCATCTCTGTCACATAGAGAGATGATCTAATCATTTCTTATTACTCTTGGGCATTTGCCTGTATCCCTCCTCAGGGAGGGATATTGTAAAGCCTAGTGCTAGGAGGGGGGGGGAAACCTCAGCCTCTGTATCCATCCCCTTCCCAGTCTCTGTATCCCTGCCTGCTTGTCAGCAGGTACATGAAAAGCATTGCCATTGCCTAGACAGTGCAGGCCCAGAAAATTACAGAGCTCATGCAAACAGAATCGGAGACTGAAACCCCCAAGTCTGTAAGACTATTTATTTGTTAGATTTTTACCCCGTCCTCCCAGCCGGGGCCGGCTCAGGGCGGCTTACATAAAAACAGACAATGCAATCATTAGTGGAAAGAAAAAAAATCTGTGGATGGAAATGCCGTGGTGTAACCCTGTTCAGGGGGAACCCTGGAAAATTCTTTTGATCAGATGAATTCCCTGTCAGGTACCTATCAGCTGACTCTGTCTTTCAACCTTCACTTTCTCCCTTTCTCCTTGCGGCTTTGTGCCTCATGGAATGGAAACATCAACAAGGGTCAGATAAATAATACAAAAATGCAATAAAACTTTTCATCATTATTTCCCCAATGCTGTTTACTATTCTGTTTGAATTAACAATGCCTATATTAAAGAGCGGAGTCTAGTTGGCTGGATTTGATTAGTTGATGCATAATCTACTCAGAGTCATATATATTTCTCTCTTAAGATAGATCAAGGTGGGCAGCTGTGTTCATCTGAAGCAGCAGAACACAGTTAGAGTCCAGGAGCACCTTTAAGACCAACAAAGTTTTATTCAAGGTGTAAGATTTTGTGTATAAGCAGCACACTTCATCAGACATCTAACTTTGTTCTAATACTCCTCTCTTGTACGCTTGTATAGGATTTCTGCCAATGGCAGATTTCACATTGATATTGTTTTGCTTCATGGGGGAGATCAAATATATACCACATAGGCATATAGAAATTCATCTTTCTATCTTCATTACATGCAACTGCTATTCTCTGCTCATTAAAATCCCCATAAAATACATAAACAGCACTTTAATTTCTTAGGAGTGCAACTAGTTGAGACTGTTCAGTATGCACTTTGAATTATTTCTGTTTATGAATCTGAGAGCCATCTAGTGGAGTTAATTTTTGTCATTGTTAGAAATTCCTCAGCAAAGGAGGAAATGCATGAGAATGGGAATTGTGCTTTATTGGGGAAGCCATTGGGGACGATGGCTGCTTTCATATAGACTTCATTGTAGAAGCAAATTCAGTGAGTCATGTAATTAAAACTAAATTAGATTCCAATTGAACATGCAAAAGTAATCATTCATGATACTTATTGTAACAGGCCCTTTCTACCAATTGAGGGGACCTACACACCGTCTTATGATTTTGGGGAACCAGGTTTCTTTTGAACTGTAAACTTTCCCATCAGTTACAAGATACTCTTATGGTAGCAAATGTAAAGGCTTTGGGTTCAGTATTGTGAGGTAAATTTTGTGGTGAGCGAGAAGAACACTGAGGCAGGCATATGTAAATATATGTATTGTACTTTAGATTTTATGTAGTTTTAAATTGCTTTAAAATTTTATGTAAGCCGCCCTGAGCCTACTTCAGTGGGAAGGGCGGGGTATAAATCCAACAAACAAACAAACAAACGAATAACAAAGAAGATTTATTTATTTACAGGTTGTTTGTAAAGAACAACACAGCAACACAGGTCTCCAGATAGTCAAAGGAGAAACCTGGCTGAGCCACATAAATTTAAGCTAGTTATGGCTTCAAAGTGTGGTCTGAATTCACTTTAATGCCTCCAGGTACAAAAAGAAAGATCTGTGCAGTGGGGAAAGTAGGAAACAAAACCTGGGGTGGTGTCTGGTGAACCTTAACAACAACAACAAAAGGATCACCCCAGGAAACTATCACAATGTATTATTAGGATTCAAGTTGATTTTCACATCATAATATCATCATATATATCATCATAATATCATCACATCATAATGAGTTCCTGCTGGGTAGAAAAAGCCCAGCAGGAACTCATTAGCATAACAGGCCACATCCAACAGCAGAAACCCATTAGCATATTAGGTCACATCCTTGACAGCACAGCTCATTAGCATATTAGGCCACTCCCCCATGTTAACAGAAGTGTGGTCATCCAGCCACACCCACCTTTTGCTTCTGTTTACCTTGTTTGTTGCAAAACCCAGGGCTTTTTTTGTAGCAGGAACTCCTTTGAATGTTGCCACACACCCCTAATGTAGCCAATCCTAATGAGTTTCTGCTGTTGGGTGTGGCCTATTATGCTAATGAGTTCCTGCTGGGTGTGGCCAACTCGGGAGCCAGCCAGAACTCTGTTCCTGTGCGTTCCTGCCCCAAAATAGCCCTGGATAGATGTTAAAATCATTTAAGAAAAAAATTGGTTTTCTGTAACATAGGCTTCACAGTGGGTTCATTTAATCTCATGAAGGTAAGTGTGACAAACAGGAAGGTGTCCTGCCCCTGAAGGGAAAAACAGCCGCTCAGCTGTTTCATCCCTGAGCCAATGGGAGTGCTGCTCTAGCATCCAATTACCGTTTAGAGGGGAGAATGGAATATTGGAGGGAAACACAGCAGCAGTGTTGGTTCACGTCTGCCTCAGGGACAGTGCAGTGATAGTTTGGGTCTGCCTCAGCAAAACAGCAGACAGTTTGAAGGGTAGCTCTGCCTAGTTGCTTGGCTAGGTTGTTCAGCTCTAGCTGTAGGAGAGGTCAGAGTACCTGGTTGGAAAGCCCTTCCTTCCCCTGTGCAATCCTCGAAGTCCAAATCAGGCCCCTGCCTCCCTGCCCTCATCTTCTACTGTTAGTTGGTGCCCCAGTTTCATTGGCTCCTTTGTTGCTTGGTTTCCCTCTATCGATCACATCTTCTATTTTCCCACGTTTCTATCCTCATTTGTGATTGTGAAAGTCCTGAAAAATTGACAACAGACTGTACATTAAACAACATATCTCACATGCAGCTTCCCCAGGGCACTAGTGGAGCAAACACATCTTTTAGTACAATAAGCACATTAGTGAAGCTTCATGGAAGTAAGATGAATAACAATACATATTAAGATCAACACATTTGTTGTCTTTTAGGAAACTTTCATTACAGAAAACCAGGGGGGAAATATCAAGCCTAACATTATTTTGCTTTCCCAATCTTCTTGCTCTTCTGCAGCATTTTCCTTGGCATAATTTGCAATAGAAGCCCTTATTCCTTAAACCAGGAGAGTGTAGTTACTATTGGAAAATGTCTATTAGCTCCTCCTGGTTTAATGGTTAAGGGTGGCAGATTCTAATCTGGAGAACCGGGTTTGATTGCCCACTCCTCCACATGTGGCGTACTGGGTGACCTTGGAATAGTCAGAGTTCTCACAGAACTCTCTCAGCCCCACCTACCTCACAAGGTGTCTGTTGTGGGGAGAGGAAGGGAAGGCGATTGTAAGTTGCTTTGAGACTCCTTAGGGTAGAGAAAAGCAGGGTATAAAAAAACTCTTCTTCCTCTCAGCATCATCCACTCCCAGTTACCCTTGAGCATGCACAGTATCCATAATTCCAGATACCTATGCTCCCCTGTACCCAACTCTTCAGTCCTTATAATCTCCCCATTCTGCCTCCTAGTTTTCTCTTCTGAGAAGCAAAAGAACAGAGACTTCTGGGTTTTGGCAGCATGATGGCGGACACGACCCTGGTGAGCTCCCAGGGTTGTGATCTGAATGCCAGTTGAAAAATTGACAACAGACTGTACATTAAACAACATATCTCACATGCAGCTTCCCCAGGGCACTAGTGGAGCAAACACATCTTTTAGTACAATAAGCACATTAGTGAAGCTTCATGGAAGTAAGATGAATAACAATACATATTAAGATCAACACATTTGTTGTCTTTTAGGAAACTTTCATTACAGAAAACCAGGGGGGAAATATCAAGCCTAACATTATTTTGCTTTCCCAATCTTCTTGCTCTTCTGCAGCATTTTTCTTGGCATAATTTGCAATAGAAGCCCTTATTCCTCAAACCAGGAGAGTGTAGTTACTATTGGAAAATGTCTATTAGCTCCTCCTGGTTTAATGGTTAAGGGTGGCAGATTCTAATCTGGAGAACCGGGTTTGATTCCCCACTCCTCCACATGAGGCATACTGGGTGACCTTGGAATAGTCAGAGTTCTCACAGAACTCTCTCAGCCCCACCTACCTCACAAGGTGTCTGTGGTGGGGAGAGGAAGGGAAGGCGATTGTAAGTTGCTTTGAGTCTCCTTAGGGTAGAGAAAAGCAGGGTATAAAAAAACTCTTCTTCCTCTCAGCATCATCCACTCCCAGTTACCCTTGAGCATGCACAGTATCCATAATTCCAGATACTTATGCTCCCCTGTACCCAACTCTTCAGTCCTTATAATCTCCCCATTCTGCCTCCCAGTTTTCTCTTCTTGAGCTCTAAATAGATAGATGGAAGGAGGGATGACTTGAGAAGCAAAAGAACAGAGACTTCCGGGTTTTGGAGGCATTGTTGGAAAAGAAAAGAATTACTGACGAATCTCAGCTTTTGCAACTACAAATGGAAAAAGCAAGCTTCATCCTGAGATTCCAGGGGGTTCCTGAGACAAAAGGAGAGAATCTAAAACAAGTATTGGGCGATTTACTTGCACCAGTGGTAGATTTGAAAATGGAATATCTTCAAAGCAAAATGGATGTGGTCTACAGATCATATTCAGAATACATTAAGAAAAATAATCTGCCTGGAGAAATAGCGGTTAGATTATCTAAAAGACATGTGAGGGATCAAATCTTGAAAACAACATCAGGTATACCCCTGAAAATCAACAGTAATACCATACGAATACTAAAAGACATTCCATTTGAAATTGGAAAGAAAAGGAAGAAATTTAAAGACTTGGCATTGTTTTTACAAACAAACAACATACAGTACAAATGGCTGGTTCCCGAAGACTTACTCTTCAGAATAAATGAGAAAAAAGAAAGAATTGACTCTGTTAAGAAAGCAAAGGAGTACTTGAGGCAGCAACTGGGAAGGTCCGGAAAAGACGACAAAGATGATGACCAGAGTAAAGAAAGCGGTGAAAACTCTTCTTCAACCTTGGAGGAGGTCTCTGATTCGGAGATGGGGGCTGCAGCCCCCAAAAGAGACTATGATTTGAGGAAAAGAAATGCCAAGAAATGAGATGCTGAGGAACTCTGAATTCCACCTTTAAGAAGCTACATTTAGTTTTGATGCTTTTGTGATTGTCTTAAACAGTAATTGATATCGGGTTTTGGGGAATATAGACTAGAGTTAAATATTCAAGCTCATTGTATTATTAATAGACTAGATTAATCATTTCATAAGCTTATGTAATGATCTTCACTACTTGGGTTTTTAGTGGTTAACTTTCCTTTCTCCTGTAGATATTAGATTCCCTCTCCTATTTTCTTTGTAGTTGATAGAAATGCAATAAAAAAACTCCTTTGCCCCCCTCCCAAAAAAAAGAAACAAAAGAACAGCAAGGCTTACTGAGCTCCACAGCTTCTTGGCAGTGGCAGGAACAGGATACTGGCTTCCATCATCTGGTCCATCAGACCAGGATTTGCACAGAGCCCATCTGAGGTGAGGCAGTTACTTCTGGATGATCCTTGCTGGGCACATGGTCACTATAAATCTCTGGAATGTTACACTCTGCCTAGTTTCAGAGGCACTTAGCAGAGGGGAAGGGGCTGAGGGATAGAGCAATGGCAGGATTTTTGAATATAGGAATCATTGAACCAGCACTTTGGGGGCATAACCTACAATGGAGGAGCTAGGAAATGTGTAGAAGGGATGATTAGTGGTCAGTTTATTTCGCTGGGAAATACCTACCTCTCTTGGTCATTGTCAACTAGAATTAAAATATTATGTATGAATGTCTCTTCTAAATTAATTATGCTCTCTATCTACAAGCAATGCATTAAAAGTGAAGTCATGGTAAGTTCTATTTTAAGTTGATGGAGATTAGTCAATTACCGTATATCATTAGATCTAAAGAATGATTTGCCAGGGCTGGTTTCCCAGTTCTTACTTCATATTTGTAATGTGGCCCAAAGCCAGTACTCCAAGGACATATTTTAGGGAAACTTCCATTTGTTTTTTGAAGCTGCGAGTCTTTAAATGAATATGCAAATACAACATTGGAAAGGTGATCCATACATCTCTCTCTGAGAGAAGATGTGTTTCCAAAAATAACTTCAAGAACTAGGTTATGGGAATGTGCCTGCTGTCCTAGGAATGAATGTATCATATTTCCCACGCTACATTTGGCAGAGCTTGGTCAGTGGAAATGATCTGTGCTGAAAACTGATTTGTGATGGGAAGACTGAAGCCACACCTTCGTATTTAAATATAAGTCTTTTTTCCAGCTTTGTATTTAATTTAAACTTTTCAAGAGCACAACCACTATATATAAATATATGTTCACATCAGCTTAATGCAGTTGAAAAATAAATAGTGAGAATATTTTCTCAAGCTCTAGAACCATTGTAAATGTACACAGCAGTATGGTTCTCTGTATTTTGCAACACGGAAATTATAAATTTATAACAGATCATTATAAAATTTGACTGAATACAAAATTGGTCCTTAATAGGATATAAGTATCTTTTAAAAATAGCTCCAATTGCTCTTTTCTGTTACTCAGCAGAAAGATTTCATCATCTTTCCAAGGAGCCTATTTTTTAAAGCATTGTTATTTAAATGCTGGAGAAGAAATTTGTAATTTAAAAGCTGGGGACAGGAGACATATTTCCATTTAAAAACACTTGGCTTTAATTGGGAAATAGGAACAAGCGGAGACCCGCAAGAAACTTGCGGGATGGTTATCTCATTCATCATACCTTTGCTTCCTCTCCTCACCCTCTACCTCTCTCACACTATTTCTCCCCTCTGCCCCCTTTTCTTACTCTCTATTTCTCCTCCATGCATGTGACTTCCTCTCTCTTTCTGACCTGTCATCTTTCTATTCGGTTTTCTGCCGCCCCACTTCATCACTCTTTCTCTCTCTTTCTGCCCCCACCCCATCATTCTTTCTATCTGCCCCATCACTCTCCCAGCCTCCTGTAACGATATGAGCTTATGTTTGTATTTCTGTATAGTGGTGATGCTGCTTATGTGTGTCTCTAGCATAAATACCTATGCAATATGTATTCAGGGATTGCTGTATGTTGTGTGTTGCTTTGTTCTGCATCTCATGCTTGCCTAGAAATAGGCTGGCCTGGGCCTGCCGTTGCACATACGGACCATGTGCGTCCCTGGAATGTATCCCATGACTCTGTGGGATGGAGAAGACACCGCGCCATTGCACCCACTTGGAGAGCTATGGAAAATCCCCAGCGAACCCCGGCATTCTTGGAATGGAAAGAGCAAGTGACCCTACTCCCTTAATCTGGTTTGGAGATCTAAAGACAATAGCGTTTATGGCTTTGGAGCAGGAACCAGATCTGCAAATCAAGAGGGTGTCCATGGGAACGGAAGATTCACACCTTGCCAAAAGGCACCTTTGATGTAGGAGTAGGATCTGCATATTGCCACCACCCCTCAGGAGAGCGTCATCCCCCTCGTCATCCCCTCGTCACCCCCTCTTCATCCAGTAGTGATAGTCAGTCAGCTTCCACTGCAAGATGGGGATCTGAACCTGGGTCTTGCAGACCCTACTTTGAAGCTCTAACTGCTGCACCTCACTGGCTTTCATAGGGTGGCTGCTGATGAACGGTAGCAAGCAGCCGAGGCTAGGTGAGTCATGCAAATCAGGGGGGACCTGGCAACCAGGTCTAGAGTTGCCAACTTCCAAATGGGGCCTGGAGATCCCCCAGAATTACAACTGGACTCTAGACAGCAGAGGTCTGTCTCCCTGCAGAAAATGGCTGCTTTGAAGGGTGGACTCTGTGGCATTATACACAGCTGAGGCCTCTCCCTTCCCAAACCCAGCCCTCCTTAGAGTCCACCACAAAATCTCTAGAAATCCCCCAGCCTGGGACTGGCAACTCTTGTGAGGCCTGGCCCCAAGGCTCCCTCCCTGAAAGGCCAAAAAAGGCCTGGAAAGGGCCCTTCCCCCACCCTTTTACAGACAGAGCCAGTTAGGAGCCCCCCCTGAACATTCTAATCTTTCACTTTTGATGTCTGGAGTTAGATCCCTGCAGAGGCAATTTCAAAAGGTTTTTGGGGGGAATTCAGCCGTCCCTGAAGGAATTTTTTTAGTTTTTGGATTTTTCTACAAACCCAGGAAGTCTACTGACTATGTAGGAAAAGCAGTTGGGGAAGAGTGAGCCCCCTGTTGGTGGAAATAAGTATCCACACAGACAAAAAAACCCTCTTGAAAATGGAATAAGGATGATGTATTCAAAGCAAGCAAAAGAATAGTCTGCTTCTTAACTTCACAGCCATCATTAATTATTTCCTCTACCATGACATAATTCTGATCAACTAAATTTTCATTAGGCTGCAAATGACTTTATTCCAACTTTGTCGTCTTTTCCGGACCTTCCCAGTTGCTGCCCGCCCGAACAACAAGAACGTGCCGCTTGGGTGCTGGTAGGTAGCCCCTCCCTCCATACGAATTGTGGCCCTAGGTAGGAATCAACTAGTGTATGTATGTGTGTGTGTGTGTGTGTGTGTGTGTGTGTGTAAACTGCTCAGAGACCCTCCGGGGTCAAGGGCGATATATAAATCGAATGTAATCAATCAATCAATAAATAAATAAAGTAAAACTGTAAATTCTAGAGGCCTATGCATTCAGTGGAAATTGACTTTTTTCACAGGATGTCTAGTCTTACTGAATCATCTCGTCAATTTTGGGTGGCATAGACCTCGACAGAAATGGAATGCCATGTTAAATACAATATATAAATGCCTTGTAAGATCCAAGAAGCGACAGTTAGAACCGGATATGGAACAACTGATTGGTTTAGCATAGGAAAAGGAGTACGACAAGGATGTATATTGTCGCCTTGCTTATTTAATATATATGCAGAGTACATCATGCGAAATGCTGGCCTGGATGAATCACAAGCGGGAATTAAGATTGCTGGGGAAAAGATCAACAACCTCAGATATGCAGATGATACCACTCTAATGGCTGAAAGTGAAAAGGATCTAAAGAGCCTCTTGCTCAGAGTAAAAGAGGAGAGCGCAAAAGTGGGCTTGAAGCTCAACATCAAAAAAACTAAGATCATGGCATCCGGCCCCATCACTCCTTGGCAAATAGAAAGGGAAGTCGTGGAAGTAGTGACAGACTTCATGTTCCTGGGATCCCAGATCACCGCAAACTGTGACAGCAGCCATGAAATTAAAGACCGCCTGCTCATTGACTTCCTGTTATGGCTGCGCACCTGGCAACCGACTCTCGGGTGAGCTCCCGGAGTCGGATCGTCCACACGCCGTCTGGTGGGGTCCCGCTTATGCGGAGATCCTAAGGAGCCTTTGTTATAAGGCTCCGAACCAGGGGGTGCTTTTGAGAGACTGGGGGATGCCTCTTGCCGGCACAAAAGCTGGGAATTGAGGCTCCCCCACCTTAGTCTCTCCCTGCCCCAAACGGCTCCAGCTGCGTTGTGCCCTGTAATGGGGAATAGCAAAGCCGCCGGGAAAGCGGAGTGGTGGAGCGGATGAATCGAGTCAGAGAAAGAAGCAAGCGACAAACAGTAAGCCGACATTCGAGACTTTAAGCGGTGGTATCTA
>NW_015175365.1:53580-75187 GCF_001447785.1 Gekko japonicus | reverse complement strand
CTGAATGAGGGCCGGAAGCGGGGTGGCCGGAAGCAGGGGGCGGGGCTTTGTCATGTGCCCCGCCCCCCGTACCTCACCCGGGGGAACTGCGATCGCCTGCGATCCCCCCCGAAATGACCTCTGGTCAAAGCAATGGTATTCCCAGTAGTCATGTATGGCTGCGAGAGTTGGACTATAAGGAAGGCCGAGCACCGAAGAATAGATTCTTTTGAACTATGGTGTTGGAGAAGACTCTTGAGAGTCCCTTGGACTGTAAGAAGATCAAATCAGTCAATCCTAAAAGAAATCAACCCTGACTGTTCCCTGGAAGGCCAGATAATGAAACTGTAGCTCAAATACTTTGGCCACCAAATGAGAAGGGAGCACTCAGTGGAGAAGACCCTGATGCTGGGAAAGATTGAAGGTCAAAGAAGACGGGGACGGCAAAGGATGAGATGGTTAGACAGTGTCATAGATGCAAAGAACATGAAATTGAGCCAACTTCGGAGGACACCGGAAGACCGGAAGGCCTGGCGGGAGCTGGTCCATGGGGTCGCGAAGAGTCGGACTCGACTGTGCGACTGAACAACAACAACAAAGATCTTCTGAACCACTGATGGATGACAAATAAATCCTTCTCTTCTGTTAAAAAAAATGCCTTGCAGGACTAGACAAATGTGTAAATTCTTTCAAGCATGGTGGTAAATTTAGGGCATTCCTTAGTCCACTATTCCATAAGGAGCTTTATCAGGAACCAGACACTTAGAGAGAGCCAGTTTGGTGTAGTGGTTAAGTGCGCGGACTCTAATCTGGGAGAACTGTGTTTGATTCCCCACTCCTCCACTTGCACCTGGCTGGATGACCTTGGGCAATCCGTAGTTCTGATAAGAGCTGTTCTTGAAAAAGAGCAGTTTCTGTCCAGAGCTCTCTCAGCCCCACCTACCTCACAGGGTGTCTATTGTGGGGAGGGGAAGGGAAAGGAGTTTGTAAGCCGCTCTGAGACACCTTTGGGTAGTGAAGGGCGGGGTATAAATCCAATCCCTTCTTCTTCTCCTGTCACAACTTGCTAGGTGGCCTTAGGTAAGGTGGTTTCCCATCTGTGGTCCAACTTACAGGGAACTTGCTATAATACCAGCTTGCTTTTAGAAAAGAGTCCTCAAAGATTCAATAATGATCAGATGGAATGGTCACTGCAGGACACAGTTCTGGGAAGGGAGGAAACAGTTCCATGTCGGACAGTGGAGACAGCAGAAGAGTGTTGTCTTGCTTCTGAGGCTGAGGATGTTTGTCTCCTCCTTTCCTAAAGAGGCTGTATTTGGTATAATTTCTTGACTGATACTGATGGATGTTGTAATTTATGCTTTATTATGTTTTAGGTTTGCTTTTTTCTATGTAAGCCATTTTAAGCATAAGGAAGAGCAATATATCACTAATTCAAACATACACATAAAAGTCCTTTCAAATTTGCCACAATCTTGCAAACAGATTAACACGAGAACATTTTCTATGTTCTTGGAACAATCTAGGATAACTTGGCAAAAAACCCTTCATTCAGTAATTTATTCAACTTGCTCCAGAATGCACTTTTCAAATATATTACACTGCTAATACATTATTGTTTGTTTTTTCATTCTCCTGCTGTTCTAAGATAAAGTAAATTCATAACCCAGGAAAGTATGATTATATAATGGGTAATTTTATTATATTTATCACTCCCCTATTTTTCCCCTCACAATTTGAGTGGCACTTTTGTGGTTGGCTATTGATGCTGAGTATTCTTAGAAATTATTTCAAAAATAGAAATGGTGAATGTCAGGATAGCTGCTGGGCTCAGCCCAACATCATGTTCCATGATTCATGTCCAGCCTGTGGCCATCAGTAAAATAAGTCATCTGGTCTCAACTCAGTTCCCTGAAGCTATTAGTTTGCAGCAGGAAAGCTATCACACAGAGAGACAGTCTCTGCAGAGGAAATGACTAGGACCAAGCAAGCATGAAGACTGAATCATCCTTTGAGATGATGGCTTAGCCAGTTCAAGAAGAAGGTCACCTGTAAGGCAAACTTGCATTACACAATTGTCTGGTGCTCACTAAATCAGAGAACAAATAGAAGTGTTCTCTTTGCCTCAGCTTTCATAAGCAGGATTTCCCCCCTGATTTTTAAAAAATTGCTCCCTCCTCACAGGAAAAAAATCCACCTTGCTGCAGTCTTCTCCAATGTTAGATCGCTCACTATTCACACTTGTGTGAATAGCTATTTGCACTTTTCAGATAATCCCAACAACTTTGGAACTCTGTGTGCTCTATGCACAAAGACAGATCCCCCCCATGAGTTTCTGCTACAGGAGGCCAGCCCCCCCCCCAAAGATGAGCCAGAAAGCAAAGAACTGCTCAACTACCGGTAATTCTTGTGATTTGATTTATTTATTTATTACATTTCTATCTCGCCCTTCCGCCGAAGCAGCTCAGGGCGGCTTACATACAGTTTTAAAATCAACATAAATACATACCTAAAATACATCTCCATAAAATACAGCATTTACAATTAAAACCATTTAAAGTGGCAGTGTCATATAATAAAGTGCAAGTGCAGATGTAACATAACCGATAAAAGCATTCTTACTGAAACGCCAGGCAAAAAAACTCTGTCTTCACAGCCCTGCAGAATTGCTGGAGATCCTGCAGTGCTCTGATCTCACTAGGGAGCTCATTCCAGAGCGCCGGCGCTGCAAGGGAGAATGCCCTGGTCCTTGTTGTTGTTGTTCAGTCGCACAGTCGAGTCCGACTCTTCGCAACCCCATGGACCAGATCATGCCAGGCCTTCCGGTCTTTCGCCGTCCTCCGAAGTTGGCTCAATTTCATGTTCATTGCATCTATGACACTGTCTAACCATCTCATCCTTTGCCGTCCCCATCTTCTTTGACCTTCAATCTTTCCCAGCATCAGGGTCTTCTCCAGTGAGTGCTCCCTTCTCATTTGGTGGCCAAAGTATTTGAGCTTCAGTTTCATTATCTGGCCTTCCAGGGAACAGTCAGGGTTGATTTCTTTTAGGATTGACTGATTTGATCTTCTTACAGTCCAAGGGACTCTCAAGAGTCTTCTCCAGCACCATAGTTCAAAAGAATCTATTCTTCGGTGCTCGGCCTTCCTTATAGTCCAACTCTCGCAGCCATACATGACTACTGGGAATACCATTGCTTTGACCATGCGGACTTTTGTTGGCAGGGTGATGGCTGAACTTTTTATCATGCTGTTTAGGTTCGCCATCGCTTTCCTCCCAAGGAGCAGGCGCCTTTTAATTTCATGGCTGCTGTCACAGTCTGCGGTGATCTGGGATCCCAGGAACGTGAATTCTGTCACTACTTCCACGACTTCCCCTTGGATTTGCCAAGGAGTGATGGGGCCGGATGCCATGATCTTAGTTTTTTTTATGTTGAGCTTCAAGCCCACTTTTGCGCTCTCATCTTTCACTCTGAGCACAAGGCTCTTTAGGCCCTGTTCCTAGTCACCACCAACCTGGTGTCCCTAGGGCCAGGGAGGGCGAGGTGGTTTTGTGTTCCGGATCGCAGTGCTCTCTGGGGGACATGCGGGGAAAGGCGGTCCCTCAGGTAGGCAGGTCCCTGACCATAAAGGGCTTTAAAGGTCAACACCAGCACCTTGAAGCAAATCTGGAATGCTATTGGAAGCCAGTGCAATGACTTTACCACAGGTTTGATGTGCTCCTGCATGGGGAGGCCTACTGTGACTTCTGTAGCAAGTGAATTATAGAGGTCTGAATAGACCTTCATCTATTGTATGTCATGTTCCTTTGGGATGAACTGACTTACATTAGGTATACTCATTCTGTTAAAAGTGCATAGTTAGCAATAATACAGTGGCAGTATAACACTGATAGTGGAATCCAATGCAGAGTTGCTCCAGGAGTGCGCTGTTATCATACAACCCTGCGATGAATTATACCCTTCTAAGCCCCTTGACTTCAATGGAGTTAGAAGGGTGTAACTGCTTAGGATTGTGCTGTTAGAGTAGTAAGGCATTATGTCATGCTTTGAAATCTAAGAAATTATTTATTTAAACCATTTTATATCCCTTTATAATACAGTTTTTGAGGAGGCTTACAGATTGTCAGTAAACATAAAGTTAACTCAATTATTGCCTATTGCAAACAGACAGGAAAAATAAGAGTGTCTTCACCTGGAATCTAAAACTCAAAAGAATAGGCCTGGTGAAGAAATGCTGGGAGGAGATTCCACAGGATAGATACCACAACAGAGAATATTTCGTTCTTGCTGACCACCCATTACAGCTCAGAAGTTAGGGACAAGTCCTCTACCAAAGATCAGTCAGGTAGGTTCCTAGTTAGGGACAAGTCCTCTACCAAAGATCAGTCAGGTATGTTCCTATAATCAGTCAGTCAGTCTGTCTGTCTGTCTGTCTGTCTGTCTGTCTATCTATCATCTATCTATCTGTCTATCTATCTGTCTATCTATCTGTCTATCTATCTAATCTATCTAATCTATCTATCTAATCTATCTATCTATCTGATTTATATGCTGCCCTCCACAGAGCTCAGCATTGTTTACAACAAAAGATTATACAAATCAAAACAGTTAAAATAGCTAAAACAATATTAGATGGCACCAAAGCATATCTACAATTTGCATCACTGTCTCTCAATAAGTGGGAGAGAGCAGGGGGAGGGAGTGCCAGATAAGGTGGTACCCATTGCTGTTCTCAACCAAAAGTCTCGTGGAACATCTCTGCCTTGCACACCCTGTGGAATTGCACATGGTCCCACAGGGTTCAGGTGTTATTTGGCAGAGAGTTCCACCAGGTAGGGGCCAGGGCTGAGAAGGCCCTGGCTCTGGTTGAGGACAGATGGACATCTCTACAGCTAGGGATCACCAGTAAATTATTCTCAGCAGACCGTAAAGCTCTTTGTGGGACATACCAGAGGAGGCAGTCCTGAAGATATGTGGGTCCCAGACTGCTCAAGGCCTTAAAGCTCAGTACCAAGACCTTGAACTTGACCCAGTACTCCATTGGAAGCCAGTACAGCTGGCACAGCACAGGTTGAATGTGTGCTGTCTGTGGCATTCCCATCAGGAGTTTCCGGATCAGTCACAAGAGCAGGCCAACATAAAGTGAGTTACAGTAATCCAATCTGGAAGTGACTGTTGCATGGATTACTGTGGCCTGGTAAGGCAAGACAGGAAAGGGGCCAGTTGCCTCACTTGGCGCAGCTGGTAAATCGCCAGCTTGGCAACATTCATGATCTGGGCCTCCGTAGCTAAGGAGGTATCCAAGGCCATGCCCAAACTCTTGAATGTTTGCGCCAGTATTAAAGGTGCACCATTACGAGTGGAATGTTGGGACCCCAATCCTGAATCCTACCCACCCAGCCACAGAACCTCCATCCTGGTTGGATTAAGTTTCAGTCAGCTCTTCCTCAACCATCCCACCACAGCCTCCATCCTCCTGGCCAAATTTTGTGGGGTTGTATCCGGGTGGCCCCCCATCAACAGATACATCTGGGTGTCATCAGCATACTGATTACACCCCAGCCTGAAACTCTGCATCAACTTGGTGAGGGGGCGTATACAGATGTTAAACAACATTGGGGAGAAGATTGCCCCCTAAGGAACCCCACATGTTAAGGGGTACCTAGTTGACTCCCTTTCCCCTAGCACTACCCTCTGTCCCCAACCTTGGAGAAATGAGGTAAACTACTGTAAAACTACCCCATGAACTCCTATGTCAGTGAGGTGATGAGTCAACAGATCATGGTCAACTGTGTCAAACCCTGCTATGAGATCCAACAATAAGAGCAGCACCAGCCTGCCTCAGTTCAATTGCCTATGGAGATCGTCTGTGAGAGCGACCAATGCCATCTCTTTCCCATGGCCAGGGCAGAAACCAGACTAGAACGGGTCAAGTGTCATCCAGGAAACACTGGAGCTACTCGGCTACTGCTTTCTCTCTCTCTCTCTCTCTTTTCCCATGATAATTTTAATTTTTCAAACACCATGTAACAACACAAAAAACGAATACAAACTTAAAACAGGTTTCCATCCTACATTAGCTCGTCTAATAAATGGATTCAATGAAATTGCACTCCCATATTTTCCAGAATTGATGCTATTGTAACAGTTATAATCACAATTTAACACAGTTCTCTAACCACTTGACCACACGTCCTTAAATACATTCTCACTTCTTCCTTGAAGTAATATAGTTAGGTTGTCCATTTTGGCTATGTCTGTTATTTTATAGATTAAATCTTCCTTTGTTGGAACATCCCCCCCCCACAAGATTGTGTATGAAATTCTAGCAGCTGTTACAATATGGGAAATCAGATAATCTATTTTTTTGTAATGATCTGGAATAATCATTAACAAAAAAAGCTCACCTAGTATTTGCTGTAAGATTTCATGAACCCCCGCCCCAAATTTTTTACTCTTATCACAGGTCCACCAAATGTGGTAGAAAGAACCAGCTTTTTCTTTACACTTCCAGCACTGATTTGACATATTGGGGTAATATCTCACCAGTTTATCAGGGGTCATATACCAGCTGTAAAACATCAAGAAGATTTTCTTTAAAGGTGACCGCTTTAGCATATTTTGTTATTTTTTCCAGATTCCACTGGTCTAAGTTAATACTATATCCTAGATTCTTTGCCCAAGCTATCATAGGGGCCTTAACAACTTCGTCCTGCATCTTGTAATCTAGCACTACCATATAAAGGTCTTTAATGAGTTTTTCTTCCCGACCTAGAAGAACTTTATCTAGGACTGTCAGTTTTTCATAAAATCCCATATGTTTATCTTTGGCAAATCTAGATTCTAACTGAGATCTTTCCCACCAAGATAAGGTCACGTCTTGTTTCTGCAAGTTTTCTTGTGTTTTTAATTCATTATTACTATCTAGAAGGTCATTGTACCTTCCCAAGAATTTGTCCAAAAGTAAATTAGGATTTGTAAATGCTTCCAGAGGCGCTACCCATTTTGGTATTTTTGTATAAAAGGAGCTTTTTATTTCTTCCCAATTCTTCAGTAGGGCAGCTCTGAGTATATGTTGTTTAAAGTATGCGTGTACTTTTTGCTTGCCGTACCACAGGAAGGCATGCCAGCCCAATAAAAGATTATGACCTTCTAGTTTCAAAAGGCTTGTGTTTTGTAGGATGATCCACTCTCTTATCCATTCCAAAGTTGCGGCCTGGTAATATAGATCCCAATCTGGTAAAGAAAAGCCTCCTCGTTCTTTCCTATCCTGAAGCGCTTTTAGTTTAATTCTAAGTCTTCTTTGTTGCCAAATGAATTTTTGAGAAAATTTTATAATTCTCTAAAGTAGGATTGGTTTTTAAGAATCGGAATAGTTTGAAAAAGGAACAAAACTCAAGGCAGAAACCAGACTGGAACGGGTCAAGTGCTGATGTGTCATCCAGGAATCACTGGAGCTGCTCGGCTACTGCTCTCTCAATTACCTTGCTTAGAAAAAATAAATTCAAAACTGGGGGGTAATTGAAAGGATCTAAAGGATTCAGTTTTTTTCCAAGAGCAGTATTACCACAGACTCTTTCAGTCCCTCCAGATAGACCCCAAATTCAGGGGCAGATTGATAATGTCCATCAGAGGGCTCTGTACTCCCTCACCACTGGCTTTCACCACTGGCTTTCACCAGCCATGAGGGACACAGGTAGACCTAACAGCACCCAGGATCCTGTTGATATTGGCTGGAGAGAGCTGGTTGAAGTTGTCAAATACTGAATCCAAAGATGGCCAAGGGGCCTCCAGTTGATCTACTTTATCAACATTGGCCGGAAGGTTGTGACTGAGTGGCCAAGCGACAGGACTTTATCTGCAAAAAAGCTCACAAATGCGTCACAGCTAATAGTTGAATTACTACATTTTGTGTTCTCTCAGTAAGAAATATAGTTAAGTTTAATGTCCTAAATTCCCTCTTCTGTTAATCTGTTTTACATTTGTGGATAGGATTGTCTTGTATGCAAGTCCTTTCATAACCGAGGATTATTATTTTTTTAAACTACTTCCTTCTAGTGTTATCATTCTGCTCTGGTGCTTTTACTTGCAGCTCAGCATAGAAGAATTAAACAGGTGAAGTTTTCTTCATTACTTATTTCTGTGCCAGGAAAAGATTTGCTCTTAATTTCTGCATTTTGGGTTAGTTTTTTTAAAAGATATCCTCAGTGTGAGAACTGTTTTGTCTGTTGCCCGGAGCCCACCGCCATCCTGGAACCACAGCCAGCCCCAGAGTAATCACCATCTGGCAACTCCAGTGCCTTCCCCAGTTGCCTGATCCTTTTCTGCCACCTGCATTGGTAGATGGGTGGCACTGTGTGAAACCACAGGGAGGGAGCAAACAGCTAGCTCCTTCAGCCAATGTGAGGAATGTTGGAATATACAATGTCTATAGTGCACCTACTTGAAGAAAATCAGAAGAACAGCCTATGAGGGACAGATGCAGGACTGCTAGTTAGCATAGCTAGCTTAGGGACTTTCCACAATTTCAAATTATGTCTTTCCTGTCTCCTGATTGGCTCTTTGGAGACTTCCTGCTTCAACTGAGCCCTTCTCCTTCATTCCTGTCTCTCACTGCAGTTAGTCAGTTAGTTAAGCCCCTCTCCCTTTGTTCTATCAGAGTTTATTTATTCTTTAATAAACTGAGTTACATTCTTAAAACAGTTGGTGCTCTGTTCCTCTGCATGTTTAAACTCCGCCAACAGGGTTCTGACCCCAGCGTGAGCACCGCTGCAAAAAAGGGAAAACTTTACATAGATCGGCAGGCAAAAAGAAGAAACTGCAAAATGTCTGCTTCCTGCAAAGCTCAGCACAACTACCTACTAGATAGGTTGACTGACAACTTTTCTCATCTGGAGGGAGAGAATGAAAAGCCACTGGCTTGAAATGGGACTCTGGTACATTGTCAATGAATCCCAGCCGGAAGATTACACCCAAGCAAAACAGAAGTCCTGGGACACGCACAATGAGAAGGCAAGAGGTGCATTAATAAAACCTTTGTCTGAGATGTTTTGCTAGTCATTCAAATGCAAACTGCAAAAGCAATCTAAAATGAGTTGGAGAGACTATGTTAACTCTATCTCCAAAAGCTCTACTCCAAAAGAAACTATTTAACATAAGGATGGCTAAAGGGGGTAATCTGCAAGAGCGCTTAGATAAAATGCTTGATCTGAGTTAAGAGCTAAGAAGTGCTAGCAAAGATATTGCAGAAGAGAATTTTGTTGTTTTGGTTCTAGCTAGTCTGTCCAAGACTTATGAAAATGTTGTATGCCAAAGAGAATAAAAAGGAAATCTCTCTCTATCAAATGTGATAAATGGGCTGGAACAAACATTCAAACATAAACAGTTTGAGGAGCCCAAAAGAAAGACTGAACAGAATGCTGACCAAGTAGCTCTATCTGTAAATGCTTTTAAAAAGAAGGGTTCTCCTCTAAGACAAACAAAAGGGGAGAATATGAAAAAGCCACCCCTGAAGTAGTGTTTCGTATTAACTAAAGATGCAACCAAAAGTCATATATTGTTCTTAGACAGTGCATGTCAATGCACATGAGTGCACACAGTGGATTTTTTGAAACTCTAAATGAAGAAAAAAGAGAGACACTAAAGTGTACCTGATGGGAGATCTGTTGTGGCAGAAGAGGTAGGATTGGGAACTATAAAATGCAGACTTCCAGATGGACAGGTCAGAGAAATCCTTATTGAGAACTGTTTGTATGTGCCACAACTAGCAAATAACTTGCTTTCAGTAAGAGTTCTTGCAAAAGAATGGTGACCTCATTTGGGGAAAGATGTCTTATCAAACAAGATGATGAATTTGTCAAACAAGACGTTGTGACTGAGTGGCCAAGCGACAGGACTTTATCTGCAAAAAAGCTCACAAATGCGTCACAGCTAATAGTTGAATTACTAACATTTTGTGTTCTCTCAGTAAGAAATATAGTTATGTTTAATGTCCTAAATTCAGTAAGAAATATAGTTATGTTTAATGTCCTAATGTCCTAAGATTTGAGCATAGAGATAATTATGCAATTGCCCGACTTGAGAACCAGAATTTGACCAAAGGCATACAAATAAATAAATGTACAATTGAAAGGAATTGTATGCATTGCATCCAAGCAAAGGGGACAAGACCAAGTTTCAGTAAGATTCATGAACCAAACCAAAACAAGGCGCCCCCTAGAGCTCATGCATAGTGATGTTTGTGGTCCAATGAAAACAGAAAACCCCTAATGGGAACATATATATTTTGACTTTCATTGATGATTTCTCTAAATGCACAGTTACCTACTTGATCAGGGTGAAGTATTTGAAAAACATCTTTCTGCCTGATCAGCGGGCAGTCTCTTTATGTCTTCCCATGTGGAAGGTTCTGTTGTGGTCTCTATTTTGGTCAGGTAGGGGAGTTTTCTTGGTGGTACTCCCTTGTTGGATGTAGCCTATTGTCTGACCTCTTGTCCCCCCCCCCTTTGGTGCCTGGGGCTTTTCCAGTGTGTCATCTGTAGGTTCCAAGGTGGTTGATTGCATTGCTTCTGGCTGATGCCTTTTATTTTCTTCCATCAGTTTGGATTCTATAGTGTCCATTTTTTCTGTAGTTTTATATTTTTCCTTTTTGTCTATATAGACTATGTTGCAAATTCTATAGTTTGTGTTTTTGGGTCAAGGATTCTATAGCCTTACATTCCAAAGTATATCCAACAAAAATACCTTCCTCAGTCCTTAAATCCAACTTGAACTGCTTTTCTTTGGGGATGTAGGCAAAGGTTTTTGACCCAAATACCCTTAGATGTTTCATGGTATGTTTCTGTCCATACTACAGTTCATATGGTGTGCTCTTGGCACCTTTTGTGGGCAGCCTGTTTTGTAGATAAGTGGCTGTGCTGATGGCTTCTCCCCAGTATTTCTCTGATAGATCTGCTTCTAGTAAAATGCCAACTGTTAGGTGCTGTTTCTCCCTTCCTTGTTTTGAAAGGGCAGACGGGGGTGCACTTTCCATTTTCTCAAGCTTACTTGCAATCAAAGTATACGTATGCTAAATAATCTGGAACCACGTGATGTAGCATGTTGTACTTTAGGTGGAGAAGCCCAGGTTCAGATTTCCATTCAGCTATTGGGCTGGCTATCCAGTCTCCACACCAGTACTGGCTTTATTTATTTATTTATTACATTCAATTTATAGACCGCTCACCCCCTAAGCGCTCTGAGCGGTTTACATTTGTACAGTACTAATTACATTACCTTTACTAGGGCCACACACAATGATGGGGAAGTGACAACTTGCCCATGCGGGATTTCGAACCGCTGGGTGAGCGGGAGCTGGGATATAGACCGGGAGCTCAACCCAGCCCAGTGGGACTCGAACAGCCGAAGCTGTTCGGTCAGATGGAATGCAGGCTTTATTTACTGCCTGCGCCACCACTTTATACATCTTGGTTATATTCTTCCAGGTACTGACTTAGATGTTTCTGCAAAACAATGGCAATGTGTACCAATCTCTTAACAATTTATCAAAATTACTTCAGAACTGAGTTCTGCAAGAAACAGCACCTAACATTTGGCATGTTGTAGTGATTAAAGGAATTATTATTTTTTCTTTACTTTGACATCATAATTGTTAAATTTGCCAGAATGTTGAACTAAATTTGTTTCCCCCCTCTACATATTGAAGGGAATCTCTAGCTCAAGGGGAGGAAAGGTATGTGTTATTTTTGGCAATGTAGGCTAAGTTTCCAATTGGTTCTGTTTAAGAAAGAGTAAATGAGGGAGACCACTAGTTTAAATTTTGCCCTCAAATGCCCTTAATGTAGCTCTGAGAGTTGCCACCAACTTTTTTGAAATCTCCATTCTGCATCTTCATGTCATATCTTTTTAATCTATCACCACGTTGCCTTTATGACTTTCATCCTATCATGCCATTGTGAAAAGCACAGGAGCTCTGTCAAAGCTGTTTGTGTTTGTATTCTGCAATGCTTTGCTCATTTTCTTGTGCTAACTCAGTATAAGGCAGCTTCATGTGCTCATGTGTTTTACTAAACTGCCCCATTAACATTGCATGTGTCTCCATTATGTGGCAATATAGAATAGATGCCATGGGCTCATGCAGATAGATGCATGTAGGATACAGCCTTAAGGTAAGCAGCCCTTTGCTGGTGTGTGATTAGAAAAGGTAATAAACCCAGGATTCAAATCCAGGCAAGCTGAATACCTTTTGTTATGTTGCTTTAAAATTAAAGATGACTTTCCCCCCTCTTGCCCATGAAATATTTTAAAAACCACATCTTCAGAGTATCCATGTTTGCATTTAGTGGTAATATCTCTGTGATTGTTTTGTTTCCTCTTTGTACAGAAGCCCATAAAAGAAGCACCACATGGTGGCACTCTGGTTGTGTTCCAATTAATGGTCATTTCCTTTCAAAGCCACAAATTCCTTATAGTACAAGCAAAAGCAAATCCATTATCCCTCTGGAGCACCTTGCAGGGTTACAGCAAACACTTTACTTAAGCTTGTCCCCCCCCCCTTCTCCTATGGTGTGCCTTCTCCTCCAGCCTTCCAGGATAGCAAAACTCCTTTACATTGCTGCCAACAGTGGCAGATGCTGGTGCTGAATGAGAAGCCACAGCAGCACTTCTGACAGTAATGCCTTTCCAGTGTTGAACAACGGGAGATGGATTTCATAAAACCCAGAGCCCCTCCTCCTGTGTTTTATTTCTCTTTAAACAAAACTAGCACTCTACCATGGACAGAGGAAGACATTCTGCTTCTCTTCTGGTATTTCCTGCAGTGCTAGGGTTTCCTGATCCCCCCCCCCCAGTAGACTCTTGCTGCTAAATTAGAAACAGTAATTAGCTAAAGGGGACTTTAAAAGGCTGATGACCACCAGAGATCTTGGATACAGCTTGCTTGACTTAAAGCTGAGTGTCATTTAACACACTCCTTTAGAAATGGCCCATGTATAAGGGAAATACACAAGCTTCCCTGAAGTATTATGAAGATCTAGCTTACTTCAGGGTCCAGTTTTAAGGACTTTGTTGAATTGAAGATAAAGTGCAGGGAGACAAATCCCCTTGAACATTTGATAGACAAAATTTCTGTAAATTTCTGTAAAGTTGTCAAAGAATTGGCAGTAAATGATAGGGATTATTCCATTCCCCAAAATAAAGTATTTTCACTTAGGGATGGGCATGAACCAGGAAAATGTGGTTTGGTTTGATTCATAGTTTTTGACGTGCCTGGTTTGCAAACCACGAACCCTCACAAACTTCTAGGGGCTAAGTGAACTGGTTCAGTTTCTGAGGTTCATGATGTGATAAAATGCCCCCCCCCAGTGTAGCAGAGACACCAAATATTCAGGGGATTTATGGCTGACTCTTCTCTATCTGCCCTCAATGTTTGGTGAGGATTGGATTTACAGGGTCCAAGCTCTGGCTGCCCAAGGAGGGTGCTCCCATCCTCCATTGTTTCCAATGGAGGAAAAACAGCAAAAAAGCAAGGGGAATAGAAGCCCAGCAGAACAAAGTCCCAGAGAATCTCTGCAGTAGAAACTGAAGGTGGGGGGCATTTTTGCCAGTGCAGCAGAACCAGAACAATGTGCCCAGTAGAACCAGTGCCGCTATGGCAGTGCAAACCCAACAGGACTAAGGTCAAGCCAGAGACTATCTGCAGTAGAATCTGAAGGTGGTGGGGGTGCATTTTTTCAAGCCCAGCAGAACCAGTGCAATGTTAACAGAGTGCTCAGCAGTACCAGTGCAAGCAAAGAGTGCCCAGCAGAATTCAGTGCAATCAAAGAGTGCCCAGCAGAATTCAGTGCCATTGTGGAAATGGCAGCTCAACAGGACTGATGTCTAGCACAGATTCACACTTCAAGCAAGGGGGGCTGCAAGCCCAGTTCAGTGTACAGAATGCCCAGCAAAACCTAGTGCCACTGTGGCATTGCAAGCTTAAAAGGACTGATCTCAAAGCAGACTCATAAGCCAGGTGGATGATTTTGCAAGCCCAGCACAACCAGTTACAATGTGCAGAATGCCCAGCAGAAGCCAGTGCCACAGCATTGCAAGCTTAAAAGGACTGTTCTCAAAGCACAGAGTCACAACAAATCCAAGCAAGGGGGGATTTTGCAAGCTCTGTGCAGGAAAATGGGAACGGAACACAAAGGAATACTGGCAAAGGGGGGGATCCTTTTGAAACTGACCCACTTGTTGCTTTGAAATTTGGTAAACATTTAGATTGAGTGGAGACAGTCTGTGGAAAGTTAGTGCCGGTTGACCTGCTATGAACTTCACTTCACAAACCCACCAAAATTCAGCACAAACTTTAGTTCGTGAGTCAGTTCCACAATATTAGTTTTCTCTTGAGTGATGCACCTTATCCAATCATATTAATGATTTGTCCACAATTTATTACAAGTAGTTTTCTGTCTGGTGGTACTCATCATGGTGGCTGACAGAGTAAATGCTGCTGACATATACTTAAAACTGGCTTGCTGGACTTACATATGCTGAAGAATCATCATGTGCAAATTATTTATCATTTAAAATTGGCAATGTATTGAATGCTTGTGCTTCTTTTATTTTATTTTTTTTAGCCCCCCGAAGGGGAACTTTAGTTGCATTTCTATAAAACTACAACAGAAATTGGGGAGGGAGAGTCTACTATCTATAGGAAAAAGTAAAAAGAACCTAACTAAAAACCCAAGAATGGAGGTTTTACAATGCTTAAAACATAGCTGTTACTCTTATACAGTTACTTTCAAACATGAAGAGTGCCGTCCAATCATCGCTTCTGCTGACAAACCCAGCTTATCTGACTGAACAGAGAGTAATTCCAAAGCTATAACTCACATAATCACAGCCCTTAAGAAAAAATTTGTATCTCCACGCTTTACTCCCCCCCCCCGGCAAGATCTTTAAAACCAATGTTCCCTCAGTAAGAACATTACAACACGTTTTTCTTCTTCCTTTGATGTATCTTCTTTCTTCAATTATCTTTTAGTTTTTATAAGTCCGGATCTGTCCATTCATGATGTAAACCAAGTTCCTTTTTTCCAGGGACATCTTTGCTTCCTGAAACGTCTTAGATCAAAAGAGTCTTGTTGCATTAACAACACGCTCATTGGAGATTCCAACCTTTCTCTTAGCGAGCAGATCTTGTAAAGTTGGGGTAGCGAGCCCTTTACTTCAGAAAACCACTTTTTGATCAGCTTGCCAATCCAGACGCAAAGAACTAAACTTTAGAGTCTCCTTACCATTCATACGTCTCTATGATCAACGTACTGTCCCTTTAAAAGTGTAGCTGCTTTTAGTACAGATCCAGGTCGCTTTTCACTTTAGCCACCAGATGGCCCACGATTCACTTTAAAGACAGAGTATATGGTTAGGTCACATGACCTAACTTTCCACTGTCCTCCTTCTTGAAGAAAGCATTGATCCTGCCTCCCTCTTCGCCTCTCATTGCCATCTTTTGGGGATGTTTACATCAGCCGAGAAAGAATGCCAAAGTCTCTAAGGTCTGTTTAAATGCTCAGCTTTCTTTCAGAAAAACTCTGCTACAGTCCATCACCACAATTTGATCAGTCCCTCCATCCTTGCTTTCGCATTTGCTTAAAACGTCAGGAGATAGGGCGTCCCCCCCCACCGTTTATACACTTATAGTAGAGGGACTTCACATCTAGGCTTTAGTGTCTTGTTTCAATGGCAACTCACTGATCAATCCTTGAATCGATCCACCAGGTCCTAAGACGGCCCCTGGGATCACGCCAGGCAGAGAAAATCGCTAAACCTCCAAATGCTTGTCCCGGTGGTCGCTTCTAATCCAGGACTGGGAATCAGGGCAGGACCTTCAGGGCAGAGAGTAGCCCCCCTGTACCGGCTGCTGGCTGGAGGTAGGGATCTCCAGAGCCCCCTGGCTAGAAGCCCATTGTCTGTGGGCTCCATGGGGGAGCGTGCACAATCATGCTCCCTCCTAATCCCCGATTCATGGCACACGTCTCTTGGAGGAACCAAGAGATGCCGCCATCGTTTAAAGCGCCAAAACCGGAAACCTCTTCTTGTGCTTCTTTTGAAACTGACTGATTCATGGCATTAATCAGACAGTGGCATTCATCATGTTTGTGCATGCTCAGTACTTACTTGATAGATCTACAATTCCCAGCTGGCAGCACACAAACACAAAATATATTTACTGTAGAACAGAACCCTTGATTGACATGAGCATACTTGGCTTTAAGAGTTAAGCTGGTAAGACTGGGATATTACAACTTCAAAGTAAGCATTTTGCTGCAACTCAGAAAGCACACTTTCATGTTTAGATGTCATAAATATCTTTACATGTCTTATGATTCAGAAATATTGAAACATTTTAAAATGTTATTACATACTGGCAAAGTAATGACCTCTACTTTCTAAGAAATACAAGGTGTGTTTTTCTTAGCAAATATGCATCATTGTCAGATAAATCACAATAGTAGTTTCAGTTCTTATCAGGCACCACAGCCAGCATTGTATATGATTAGAGAGTTGGACTACCACGGTGGGAACCCAGGTTTAGATCACCATTCAGCTCTCAAGCTCACTGTGTGATCCTGGGCCTGTCACTTTCTCTCCCTGTGTAACCTATTTTACAGGGGTATTATGGGGACAAAAAGGAAGAGGAGAGAACAATGTGTATTGCCTTACACTCCCTAGAGACAGGACAGAATGTGACACACAGACCCTATATCTGGGAAGACAGATATTTCCAAACCCAATATGAGTGAAGGGTTTTCTGGCTGCTAACTTATTACCACCTGAAAAACTTTGCAAATCTTGTTTAAGGTCTTTTTGTTCACCTTGGGCAAAAAGAATCTCTAAATCCATTTTACAATTCAACATCAGGTGAAATTTGGCAGCAGCCCTAGCCAGAATTGTTACTGTTTTTATTGAACATTTGCTGATCGGCAGCCCACAAAAGGATTTGAATCTTCAATTATTTTCTCCTGATGTAGTATGTTGAAAAGCTTGCAGGCCCTTCTGTCCCTCAGCAGTGCAGCACACGGAAATGTAGCAGGTGAAGATTTTCCCACCACTTATCTCTGTTCTGGGAAATTTTTCACCTGCTTTACTTCTGCACATTAAGCTATTGTTAAAGGCAATGGAGCAGGGCCAGTCAAAACAGTGGTCCAGGTTAAAATAATGAAGCAGCCATGTGTTTTGATGTAGCACCTTTTGTGGACAGTAGATATTTTCTCCTTTCCGCTTTCTCCCACAACAGTACAACATCCTAGTAAGGTTCGTTTTCAAGCATTTATTGTTTCAAAGTGGTTCCCTCCCCCCCCCCTGTGCTCCTGCAGTTTTAACAGTTTTATGATATGCAGAAATTGACTTGCTATAGCTTTGCTTGTCATGGAGACGTATTCATCCATAAGAAGCTTCACCTATTTATTGTCTGCCCACCATACAGTTTTTAGTAGCACAGGAATCTTACCCCTGCCCTGAGTGATATCCCTTCAAAATGTTAAAAGAATAAAAGGAGCAACATCCTCCCAGCCCTAATTTTTCCATGTTCTACAATGATGGTTGAAAGTAGACTGCGGTCCATCATAGTGGGATTCTTGCAGAAGAATGCTGAACTAAGTGTGGTTCAATAAGACACTTCTTCTTCTTCTTCTTTTTTTGCATTCCCCTGGGGGGAGGTTTTTATTGGTTTTTTTAAATACTACAAAACTACAACAGAAAATATGGGGAAGGGAACTACATTTAGAGGGAGAAAGAAAAAAGACCCACAACTAACTAAAAACCCAAGAGTAGGAGATCATACATCAGCCTAACACCATGCTATTTTTTTTTAAAGCTACTAAAAATACAATGAACTTAGTCGGTTATGCTAAATTAATTGTCGTTTAACCATCCCTTTAACTGTTTAAAGAAATTCCCAGAGCATCCCCAAGTTATTTCAACATTTTTTCAAACACCAATCAGAGTCCTTCAGCCCTTATTTATTCTTATCTTTTCTAATCCTCAGTTTATATGGGCTTTGGGGGGCAGCTGCCCCCTTTTTGGAGGGGGAGTCCTCATCCAAAGACCCCGAGCCCAACTTGCCATCAGATTTGCTTTCTTCTTCCTCCCCTTTCCCCTCTTCTGGTTCCCCGAGTTGTGTCCACAGAAATTTGCGTGCTTTAAAAACAGAGTCAATCTTTTCTTTTTTTATCGTCGAGCTTAAAAGCTTCTGGGGTTAACCACCTGTAATTAATGCCATTTGTTTGTAAGAAAAGGATCAGTTCTTTATAATTCTTTCTCTTCTGTCTTATGTCAAATGGAATATCTTTTAAGATCCTAATGTTGTTGTCCCCAATTTTCAAGGGTGTTTCCGAAGTTGCTTTCAAAATAGTATCTCTCACATGTCTCTTCGAGAATCCGACCACTATCTCCCCAGGCAGATTATTTTTCTTGATGTACGACGAATAGGACCTGTAGATCACATCCATCTCGCTGCAAAGGTATTCTGCTGTTAAATCTGTCATTGGGGCTAATGCTTCACTCAGCTGTTGCTTCAGATTCTCTCCTTTATTCTCTTGGACCCCTTGGAACCACAGGACCAAGTTTGCTTTATCCATTTGTAGTTGTAAAAGCTTTGACTCTTCCGTAGCTTGTTTCATTTCCAGCTTTTGCACGTTTTTCTTAACCTTTTTAGTAGTAACGTCCATTTCCTTCACCTTCTCTCCCATTTGCTCTGTTGCTTTCAAAGATTGAGTCAACTGCATCTGCTGTTCAGCCAGACTCTGCCCAATTGTTGACAGTTGTTGTTCAATGCCAGTGATCTTGTCCAGCAGGGGTCGCAGGGAATCAGCTAAAAGTTTTGCCAACTCAGTGACCTCATCTGTTCGAGGACTGCCCCCAAGTTTCTATTTCAACAGCTTCTCTTTCTCCGGTTTCTTCCCCGCCATCTTTTTGGATTTGTTTACTTTTCAAACAAGTTGCTAAAGCCTCTGATGTTCGCCCGAATGCTTTTCTGGACTCTGGTAAGTCTCTCAAAACAGTTTTAAATGCTTATTTTTCTGCTCCCCCCTTTTTCCTTATGCGTTCTTCTATGCGTTTGGGAGGGAATAAGACACTTCTTACAATCTTAAGCAAGATGATTAATTAGCACAGGTTAGTTATGTCTTCATTGTTAAGAGATCTTGAATATGAACTCTTCCTTTCTACAATTAGGACATGTTAATGGATAGTTAACCAGTTAAAAATGTAGAGTATACAATACTGGAGGCAGTCCTTCTTTAGACCATGAAATCTGAAACAGGAGGGAATGTGCATGTTCTTATTCAAGCATTTTTATCATTAAGGTACATTCATCTCTTCCCCTGTACAAAAATGAAAGTCTTTTATTATTTTATCTATTTAAAAAACTTATGTATCAGGGAGAAAGTTGCTAGCCTTCTCATCCTCAAGGGTCTCAGGATATGGGTAGAGGATATATGATACAGCAAGTAGAGATTCTTGAACACATGCTGGTTTGGCTCATGTCCCATTCATGAGTGGCAAACAAGGAGCTGATTTTTCAGCAAACTGTTCGTCTATTAACCTGTTAATGGCTGCTTGGCAGGTTGCTTCAATGTATTCCTTTCCTAACAGTCCTGCACAGTGAAACTGGCTTTTCCTGCAATTGTGGCCACAGTTTCCCATGCCAAGCCACCAAAGGGTTTTTTGAGTGCTTTAAAAACTTGGTAATTGCTATAGCACTCTAATGTGCTGTGATTTACTTCCACAGTCTCTGTAAATCTCTAGCTTCTTTCATTGCAGTGTTTCATTGCACCTTTTGCCATAACTTTGCAACAAAAAGGGCTAGAACAAAAAGCCTTCAAAAAACCTCTGGGAAAATTGTGCTGGTAATGCAGGGGAAACAGTGGCTCACTCACTTTGTGGATGCATCCATGTATAGTTAAATCAGTCACAAATCATATTTATCAGTCATAAATAAATGTTGTGTCTAAAAACGGTATCCGTACAGGATCTCCATTAAGAGCCCATATACAACCGATGCTCTGCCAGCTGCACTCGCTCCCAGTTGAATTCAAGATCAAGTTCAAGGTTTTGACCTTCAAAGCCCTATGCAGTATGGGACCAACATATCTTTGGGACTGTCTCTTCTGGTATGTCTCTCAAAGAGCCTTGTGCTCTACGAATCAACATCTTCTGGTGATCCCCGGTCCAAAATCTATCCACTTAGCTTGAGCCAGAGCCTTTTCAGCTCTGGCACTGGCCTGGTGGAGCACTCTCCCAAGTGAGATCCAGGCACTGTGGGATTTGATACAGTTCCGCAGGGCCTGTAAAATGGAGATATTCCACCCGGCCTATGGTTGTGGAATTATAATATATACTCAGGCATACAGCTGGTTTGTCTGTGTAGGTACTCTTGTATCTTCTCACATAAGTGTACCATCTTGGACAGCCCTGAATGTCTCCCATCCTGGCACTGATCAAATCCAGAAGGGTAAGAAAGAAGCCTGATAAAGGGTCAATATTAAAAACCTAGTATAAACTTATTATATACAAAAATATATGTATTTATTAGAAAGACAGTTAAAAACATATAAGGGCCCAATGAAAGCCTCGTTACAAAGTGCAATGACCTGGCTACAAGGGCCAAAACAAGTGACCTGACGTGTTTCCACCCCTTAGGGGTGAGGTCAAACAATTTGAGGTACAATGTTACATGTTACAATGAAATAACCAATAAGTTAATACTGGAACAAAAAAGGAATATATGAATAATCATATAATTTTTTTTAATTTGTGATGTGGTAAAAATGGTTGTATTACCAACTTAGCAGCAACACTAATAGACACAAGACAAAGATGTTTATGCGGCCTCTTAAGATGAGAGTCATGTGACTGGTGCCAAAAGTACAGCTGTTGAATTAGAACATCTAAAAAATAAAATATTTAAAAAGTTAGTACAGTAAATAAAAGCCAATATAATAACTAAAACTGAAAAATCAATAATGTAAAAATTACCTTCCAATTCTGGTCCAGAAAATACCTATGTGACTATCTTAGTCAGAGCTGGAGTGTACTCAACAAATAGTTTGCATCACATTTTTTAAACACGGCACATACTCAAAAATGCTGCTGATCCAAATGGATCTGCAACTATCAATATTACTGTGGATTATTTAGGCAAACAGCTAACAACAGGATTTTATTTATTGATTTGATTTTGCCGTCCCCTGCACAGCAAGGCTCAAGGCAAGTTACAACCAGGGGTCATTTCGTAGAAAAAGAGGTGCAAGAGCTCATTAGCATAACTTATTTGCATATGCCACACCCCCTGACCTCACCAGAAGTGTGTCAGAAGGCAACACCCACTGGTCAGGCTCCACAGGACTGTTCTGGATTGCTAGCTATGGGGGGGGGGACGCGCAGATCTGCCCTTGCAGAAGAGGGAGAGCTTGTACCCGAATAAACCTTGGCCTTAAAGGTGCCACTGGACTGTTTTGGAATTGCTAGGTTGGGGGAGGGGGGGGAGAATGCGCAGATCTGCCCTCACAGGGGAGGGAGAGCTTGTACCTGAATAAAACTTGGTCTTAAAGCTGCCACTGGACTGTTTTGGATTGCTATCTA
>NW_015175365.1:49761-53339 GCF_001447785.1 Gekko japonicus | reverse complement strand
CCCCCGCCACCCCCACGGCTCTCTCACCCCCATCAAGGTCCCGCCATCCCCCATGGCCCACTCCCAATCAAGCCCCCCCACCGCCACAACCCCGCAGGTGCCGGGAAAGGCGTGCGGCAGGGCTCGGGAGGCCTTCCCCAGGCTCTGTGCCTCAGTGTAGGCGGGGGGAGGCTCTGCAACTTACCTGGCTGCTTCTTGCTCCTTGGGAGCAGTGGGTGGGGCTTGTTGCATGTGTCCACCCCCTGGGCTCTTTACTGCCGGAGCTCCGCTCCTGTGCACTCCTGCAGGAAATGACCCCTGGTTACAACAATGTAAATACAAGAATGTACACAGCAACAATTAACCTGCTCATCAGGGGTGGATTGAAGCCCCAGAAGAAGGGGAACCCCTGCCCGGACCTGGGGGCTGGCAACCCTAAGCTGGCAACATCTACTGATTATACTTGTTCAGTGCATACTGGGGGCCAAACTACAATGTTACAATGATCACAGGTCTGTCTTGTGGATGCTGACACTATTTTAGAGCTGAACTCATGTAAAAATATTGCAAGGGTCTTATTCTGATTGACCCAGAGCTTGGCAGGACCAGGTGATTGTGTTCTCCCCCACCTTGTGTCTTGATGCTGATGTTTTGGGTGCTGGAGTAGACCCATGGATGCCATAATACCTAGTCTGACTCTGTGTAGAAGGTGAGAGACAGCAGGGATTGATGAAAGTAGTCTCAATAAACTGATTTATGTACTGGGTCAAGGAGCCAAAAATGTTATGTCTAGTTCTGAGTTTATTTCATTTTGGTGTCTTAAAAAATTGAGTTTTTAAACCTTTTATTGTAATTATGTCTCATATTTATTAAGAACAGGAAGGAAATGAACTTAGCATCTTGCTTATAAAATGATGGAAAGAAAATCGATTGATTAAAAACATTTAGTTGTGTCCTAATACAATGTCTGTTTGGATGTTTCCCTGCAAGTTTTCAATAATTAATTTACTTCTAAGTATCCTTGTTTGTGGACCACAGTGGCTCAGAGGTTAAGATGTTGAACTGCAGACCGGAAGGTTGGTAGCTCGGCAGTTTGAGACCCGCATGCCACATGACAGAGTGAGCTCCCGTCTCTGGCCCCAGCTCCTGCCAACCTAGCAGTTCGAAAGCAAGAAATTGCAAGTAGATAAATACTTCCTCCTCGGTTGGAAGGTAACAGCATTCTGTGCGCCTTGGCATTTAGTCATTCCAGCCACATGACCATGGAGAAGTCTTTGGACAGCCCTGGCTCTTCGGCTTGGAAATGGAGATAAGCACCGCCCCCCAGAATCAGATTCGACTGGCTTTCGAGCAAGGGAAACCCTTACTTTTTTATCCTTGTTACATTCAATTTGGAGTTTCAAAGAAAAATATTTAAGATTTCAAACTTATTTCTAAACTTTACAGGTGGAAATATGTTTTATTTGCTTTTGCTTAGCATTTGTGCTTAGTATTGGCCAATGTGACTGCCCACATCTCCACCCATATGGAGGATGCTGTTCATCATACAGAAACACACAGTTAAGATTAATTTATAAACCCGGCTTCATCACAAATATGCGTTTGCACTTTTGGATAGAGGGTTTATTTTTCAAGAAATGCAGTTAAAAGAATGCTGTCTAGTTTTAGAGAGCCAGTTAAATAGACAAAAGAGTAATCTACATAGGTGACCTGGCCCAGCTGGAGGAAATATCCAGCAAACTGGTACTCTGAAAGGCCTGATTCACAGAGCAGCTGTTCTCTAGCAGAAGATTAACATGAAGACAATACAAGTTGCTGCAACTCATAGACTGGGCTTTTTGCTCCAGAAAAATACATGTACAACATGTATTTATGCATGTGTTTCATGAAGGGGCATGTGTCTTTGTTATTGTTGTAAAATGAGGTTAATCCATCTTTTAGATTAAATTAATGTAGAGAAAATGGAATGACACAATACCAGAACTGCAAAAATATGCTACAAGTCATTTTCATATTTAATGGTCTGCTACTTAGTAACAATGCTTAGTCTCCAGTGACATAGCTTAGAAGTTAATCACTGACCTATAAAGGTTAAGAGGAAAGTCACCTGTTCCTAGACCTCAAATGCTGAATTCTTTTCTCAGTCCTGAAACATTTTTGCCTCTCTCAGAGGAGGGAAAACCCTGGCCACTGCTCATTTGCATGTTTTAATTCACTTAAATAGATGCAAATTAAAAACTGGACTACTGACAACTCCACAGAGAAAGTAGAAGATTTCTTTCTGTATTTTCTATATCTTTATTTTAACCATGGGAGAAAGTAAAAAGAGCATCATAAATGCAGACTCTTAAGTGTTGGCAAATGGTGTCACTGTTAATCTTTTTTCTCATTCAGTTTATAAAGTAACAATAAATTCATGAAATTATTCACACAGATGTGCATTTTAAACATACTTGGGAGTTTGCTTAATGGATATTTTCCTTTCATGCATCACAAATGCTAACTATACCCTGTGTAACAATGACTCTTTGAATAAAGTTCCACGTCTTTTGAAAAGAAAAGCTGACAACTAACGAAAACATAATTTGGAGGGAGGGGAACAATGTTGTAGACCTGGAAATGGCATTGCTCAGTTCTTTGGAACCCAGCTTACTGCTGCAGAAATCAGGAGTCAGAGGCCAAAGCCCAGTATTGAAATTCATTGCATACACCCCAAAGAGACAGTTACTACCTTGGTATCTCTAGTTCATTTCTGAAAGCAAATGACTATTTTTGCTTCAGTTTACTAGATTGAATATGAGCTGTCAGTCCAACAGATTATCTTTGTGTAGTAACATGGAATGCGTCCTGACATACTAAGGCAGGGAGGGAGAGGGATAGCAAATGACTGAGAACAAGCAGCCACAGCGAGTGTGTACTAAATACACAGAGGGAAAGCAATGACTCTGATTGGGATAAAGTATGAAAAAGGACTTATGGAGAGGCTGGAAGGAAGAAACACCATAAATTTTGGTAGCACAGATACCTCCTGTGAAAATCAAACATTGTGGCTCCTCTGGAGGGCAGCAGGACATCACAACGGACTTCCATAGACAGCAGAGACTCACCAGACGCAATGGTGTTTCTTAATGTCTATTGTATTTAGCAAAGTCCACATAGGCTTTCTCACAAGCGCAATTCCCTTCATCTGCCTGCTTCTGTCTCTTCAGAACCTCAGGGGGCTGAGCTGTACCTCTGCCTTGGGGCAATTCTCCTAGGTCTGCTCTGCTTTGTTTGCTGTATCTTGGTCAGGCACCAGATCCTCCTCTAGTTTCCTCTTCCTTCCTTGTTTGTACCCTCTCAGACTTAGCAGCTGCTTGCCTTGAGCCCAGTAGATGAGGCCTCCTCTGGCCTTTGCTGCTGCCTCTGTACCACATGTAGAAAGCTATTCAGGCTTACATTAATGTCAAGGAGGACCTTATACTGAAGTATCCTTGGACTCCACATCCCAGAATCATTAGCTACATCCTTTTTTCTACTGTATCTGAAGTCCAGATGTCATAGGCACTCTGGGCAAGTCTCGTGGAAAGTGCCTGGGAATATGTCAACTTTTCTTTTGT
>NW_015175365.1:44974-45155 GCF_001447785.1 Gekko japonicus | reverse complement strand
CAAGGAATAATGTTGTAACGTGTAAAAAGGTGTATTTTACATTAGGAAACACAGAGATTATTTGCTGTGTAAATTCAAGATGTTTTCTAAGCAGTTCCCTGATGATCTAATCCAAGTGTCGCATAAAAAGGTAAAGATTCCCTTGCTTGAAAGCCAGTCGAATCCGACTCTAGGGTTGCGG
>NW_015175365.1:44669-44839 GCF_001447785.1 Gekko japonicus | reverse complement strand
AACTGCTAGGTTGGCAGGAGCTGGAACTAGAGACGGGAGCTCACTCCGTCATGTGGCACCCTGGGTCTCGAACTGCTGAACTACTGACCTTCCACAGCCTGCAGTTCAGCATCTTAACCACTTAAGCCACCGCAGCTCCTACTAAGGTAAAGGTTCCCTTGCTGACCTTT
>NW_015175365.1:44233-44521 GCF_001447785.1 Gekko japonicus | reverse complement strand
TTTTCATTACATTTATACCCCGCCCTTCCCGCTAGCGGGCTCAGGGCGGCTTACACGAGCACAAAGTGCATATAAGTTACAATATATAAAATACATAAAAACAGTTTAAGAATTCACTTCCATCCGGATGCAAGAGAGAGAGGAAAGGAAAAACTCCACATTTTGCATAGCAGAGGGGAAGACTCGGGCCCCGCTTAGATGACACACAGTCTTCCGGCGGTAACACTCTCTGGAGACCGGTGATGGTAATGGCAGTGGCGGCTCCTACTCATACGCCTGGCGGAAGAA
>NW_015175365.1:27119-44214 GCF_001447785.1 Gekko japonicus | reverse complement strand
GGAGCTTGTTCCACCAGATAGGAGCCGCCACTGAAAAGGACCTGGCCCTTGTTGCAACAAGCTTGGCCTCCTTAGGGCCCAGGGTCACCAGCCGGTGTTGTGACCCCGACCGAAGTGCTCTTTGGGGAATATGTGGGGAAATACGGTCCCTCAGGTATGTCAGACCCAGGCCATGTAGGGCTTTAAAGGTAAGCACCAGCACTTTGAAGCGAATCCAGTATGCTATAGGGGGCCAGTGCAGCACGTGCCGACCAACAACCTAGCCGCAGCATTCTGCACCAGCTGCAGCTTCTGGATTTGCGACAGAGGCAGCCCCATGTAGAGAGCGTTACAGTAGTCTAGCCTCGAGGTGACCGTCGCATGGATCACTGTACCTAGGTCATTGCGGTCGAGGAAAGGAACCAACTGCCTCAAGATGGGACTCAAGATGGTTCATGAACAAGATAAAATTACATGCAAAATACATTATATAAATTAAAGTTCTCAGCAAAATTATAAACATTATATTTGAAGAGATGCTTCTTACCTAAAGAGGAAGAGGGTATACCTGCATTCCCACAATTGTCTGTACATGTTGGAAAGTTGAAACTTGACACAATTATTGTTTGTATGTATTAAGGAAGGAGAATCTGAAACCTCCAGATGTTTTTAGTTGGGGGCAGATAATCCCTCCCTAAAATTTCAGAATAACTGTACATTATGTCCTTAATCTACAAATGTTTAGCACAGCAGTGGGTTGCTCAAATGTTGCTACATGTGAACATATGCATGAAACAAATGCAGGAAAGACGCTGCCAACACCCCCTCCCGCTGCTCATTGGTGCTGTCAAAGATTTAAGTGCTGATGATGACCAACATACAGTGTGTTACAGTGGTGCAACCAAGAGATTACAAATGCATGGATTAGTGTGGCCAGGTCAGTTGAGTCTAGGAAAGGAGAGAGTTGGTGAATGAGGTATAGCTGGTGGAAAGCACACTTGGCCACCCACCAACCTGCTTTTCAAGCAACAAGGTAGGGTCCATAATCACCTCCAGGATCTTAACCTGCTTTGCAAAAGCTGACTACACTTTATTCACGCAAAGCGGGCCCAGTCCGTTTAAAACATCAGCCTTCCTAACCAACATTGTCTTGTCTGGAGTTGACTTCAGTAGTCCCAGTAACAGGCTTGCAGATTTCTTGCATGTTATGTAGCATGCTTCACAGTATACTAGTCAAACCAGAGGCATTTCTTATCAAGCAGTATTTCTTGATTTTCCTCAGTAGTTCCTCAATAAATATATTTCCTCTCCTTTCTCAGAGTCCACCTGGAGGGATGTTGTTACTACCCAATACACTTCTACATGCATGCTGTAAAATTTAAATATTATACATTTCTACATATATGTTCTGAATATGAAGAAACTACTGCTCTGAACTAATCATCTCAGATATTTGTTTTTTATTTCTGCTTCTATTTTGACAAAGGTGAATATTGAATAAGATGTACTTACTGTAAAATTTCTTTTTAAAAATGTGTGTGCTTGTCAGCTCCTTTTCCAGTATGTTTTAAAAATTAAAATCATGTTTGTTTTAACCATTATTACAATTACTCTTGTTCATTTGTCATTCCTTCTCCCCTCCCCCCCCCGCTTACTGTATGTATTGACTGTACTGTCTGGTTTCAAGGTACAGCCTCAGAATTATATTCCTTGATGGGTGCATTGAACATGTTGCAAACAACATTTGAATGGGGGGAGTAAAGGGGCAATGAATGAGTAGTTAACATACATTTACTCATTGCCTTTATCCTTTGTTACTAAGAGCATTTTTATCCTGCTTTTCCTCCAAGAAGCTGAGGGCAGCATACTTGGTTCTCCTCTGTGAAGTAAGTTGAGACTGAGAAAGAGAGATTGGAAGGTCACCTAGTAAGTTTCACGGCAAGCAGGGATTTGAACCAACCCTCTAACCACAAAAATTCCCAAACAAATTAAAAATGAATCCCCTCTCATTCATTTTAACAATTTCACATCCCTACCTGCACCTCTCAGCCCCATCGCCGTGTTTCAGGCCTCTTCATAAAGGAATCTATGAACATATCTGCCTTCCAAGATACATGAGATACACACTCCAATTTTTATAAAAATATGATTCCTTTCCTGGCAAACACAGCAGAATCAGCCAGTACACTTAACAGAAAAACCATCCTTCCATTAGTACTCTTCAAGTTGATTAGTGCATATTTGCACCAATGTCCACTTTTTCTGTGGATCAGAAAGGCCCATAGGGTGCTGCACAAGAAATGAAGTGAACTTTCCCTAGTCCTCTCTGTTCTTGTCTCCATCTAAATAACATAATTATCTCTGCATAAGGCTGCCACCAGCAGCTTGTAGAATCAACTGTAATCCATTACTGGAAACGAAGGCATTTTTGGACTGGTTGCTATCTTCTCAGAAGCTATTTTCTTTGACCTGTTAGCCTGCCTATTGAGTGAATCCATTTCTCTAAAGCAAGCTTCAAATCTTTGCAAAGAAGCTTAAAGTTCCAGTCCTCTAAGTACTCTACAGTCATAAGATGCTTTGAAGCAGATTGCTTCAAACCCCAAATCATACTGGATGTCAATGAGTGCAGGAAATAAACATTTTCAAATTTCATGTAGGATTTATTGCCAGGGAAATCATTAAGATTTTTTTAAACTGGAAAGTCCAATTTTCCTCTGAGCAATATGTTACTTCTATGAAAAATTCTGTTCTCCCACTCTAAACCCAGTTCTGGGAAACAAACACCTACTTTGCTATATGAAAAAACTTTTTGGTCATCACATAGAATTCAGTTTCTGTTCTTTCCCACAAGACAGGTTCATGATGTTGTATGGGACTATTTGTGGATTATGATACTCTTCAAGATCAAGCTAACAAGATAAAATAATGGAAGTTATTTCAAGTGGTCAGCAGTGTTCAAAACCCCGCTCAGATCTTTGTCTTTAATTTGTCCAAGGACTTAGAATGAAAGATAATTTCTTTTAAAGAGCCTAGCAAATGGTTTTGCTGAAGCATAGTGCAATTAAGAAAAATAAGGCCTTCTTCTTTTCCCCCTTTCATATCAACTAATGTGCTTAGTACTCCCAAAGGGAAGCAAATCAAAATACTGAAGCATTAGCTTGTTCCTCAAAAGCTCAAGTATATTCTCTTGTTTTTGGTTCCATGCTATAATAAAGACACAAACCTCTGAGTATCTTTTAAGATTCCTGTTAATTTCCTGACACATAGAAACAGAAAGTGTAAATGGTACTGATGTAAGAGAGATTGAATATGCACCAAGGGAATAATTTCAAGGACAGATAGCTGCTAGAGTAGGAGGGTAGTTTATGTTAATAATCTGGAAGGCTGCTCCACAGCTCAGCTAAGCTCAAACGAGTCATGAGCTTTCTGTATAACCATGGATAACCTTTACTGGGCCTCCCCTCAGTGGGTCAGAACTGCATACTAGAGTTGGCATCTGTGAGGTTTATGTCAATTACAACAGCACCAGATGAAGACCATTGTGGTATTTTACTAGTGTTTTAATTGTATTAATTGTGTATATTGTTGTCATGCCCACCATGCAGCCTGACCCAGTGGACCCTGATCCCAGGGATTCTGTACCTTCAACCGCCGAGAATGAGCTCCCTGCACCCCTGGAAGTACCAAACCTAAGTCCTGCAGAGGATGAGCACCAGCTACCCGGAGAGTTTACACCTGGACCCGCTCCTGCAGAGCCAAGCACAAGCACCATGCCTCCTGATTCCCCCCCACCTGTGAATTGTTTGAGAGAACAAAGGCGACGGGACATGGCAACCCGGCATAAAGAGGCACACATGCAAGGTCGGCGTCCTCTAAGTCCAGAGTACTGACCGGAGCCAGGACTCTGTGAGCAGCCAGTAATCGGTTAACAGGTGGAACGGGCTTTTAAGGCGGCTCTCTTGAATCCCCAACTCATGCTGGCAACTAATCGCATAGACAAATCACTGCACCTCGGATCCTGCATTCCTGTTTCCTGGTTTTCCTCTTGACTCTCTTGGCTCCTGACTTCGGACTGCATGATGTCGTTTCTCTGGCTCCCTGACTTTGGACTGTGTAACCTGACTCTTGACAACGGCTTTCGGCTTTTGAAACTCTGGCTGCAAATCTCCGGTAACCTTAGACCATGTATTGACCTGATATTTTGGACTTTGTTCTTGTTTCTCTGCCTTATCTGGTGCCCTGACCTCAGCCTGTGTTTTTGGATGTTCCGTGCCCTGCCTGGCCCGCCAGAGCAATCGTGACTATTGTATCTTTTTATCAAATTTGATGTAACCTGCCCTGAGTTTGCCATGCGGGGAGGGCAGAATATAAGTCGAATAAAATAAATAAATAAATATATCACAGATCAGTTTACTACCTGTAGAAATTGAGCCATGCCCCAGTTTACAGGGCTTCTGGAATGAACAGGCTAAACTCAGGTCTCATATACAACCATCAAGAGAAAACGTCTTCTTTGGAGGCATTTGTCTTGGGCCTCACACGTCGAGGGGGCCACATCAGTATTGACAACCTGTAGTATGGTTTGCTGTTTTAAATGATCAGGTCCTCCTATCTCTCAGGCAGTAACTCTGGTTAGTTCAGTCCAGAACCAGGAGTAATTTTAGGCTTTTGATACGCTAGGCACTCCATTTACTGGGCCATTGGTAGTAGTGGAGAGATTTGCTCGTGTAGGTCCTGTTGTTTGATCTGCAAATTTAATCAACACATAACCCATTAATTCCTTTGTCCTTTCTTCACACTTCCAGGTACACCAATAGCTTGTGTGGTTGGACACGCTAGGTCAGATCAGGGCCATAGGAAGTGTTACCACCCCCATTTTTCCCCCAGAATCCCAGTAATTTTAGTGTGTGGTGGGGAATTACATTTGCAGAAGGAGTACTGTGAATTCGATACAATTGTTTCCTACAACTTTGTAGAGGTGCAATAAACATGTTCAGCTGGTGAACATGCTGTTTTTGCCACTATCATTCATGAGCTAAGGCTCAGATCTCCTGGCCTTGCTGCCATCCAACTTGAGCTGCTATCAAACAGCTTCACAGCTGTATGTTAACCCTGTGGTGATGGAGTTCAATTTCTTTCTGCCTTATGGTTGTTTTTATATCCATACAGGAGATGAAATAGATCCCTCCCAAGTTATGGATGGTCAAATCAAGCGATTAAATGACAATTGGGGAGTACTACTCCCATAAAGGTGAGTAAAAACATGTACGCGTGAGAGAACATTGATAACATGGACGTAAATGGTTAACATTTTAAAAAACATATGTTTTTTTTAAGCATTGGCTGACAGACTGCTTTGTTCACTCTTTATTTAAATGATTGGCTGCTGAAGACTCTCCTTCAGCCTTATAAGTACACATATGCCTAAAATGCTACTGAAAACATGATGCTATACTGTTTAGATATGTTGAAAGTTATCCACTGCAGGGCTGCTGCTTAAGAACAGACAAAAAATCAGCTCCCTGTTTGTGACTGGCAAGCAGAATATGAGATAACCCAGAGGGCATTTGAGCATCTCCACCACTCTGCTCAGCTAATGGCAACATGCTCTTCTGGTGCAAGGGCTACAGGATAGTTGTACCACCTTCATCCAAACAAGAACACCACAAATGGAAGATTAGCTTGGCCCAAGTTGTATAAAAATGCTAACATCATGTTGACATGGTCAAACCAATCTCTCCTGTACTCTTTTCCACTACTCTCCTTCCCTTCTGTGTCCTATCTTTCTAGTTTGTCACCCTGAGGGCAGTCCTTGTCTTTCTTTATTGACATAAGCCACTTTGGGAGACACTTTTCTGACGTTTGGGATCACTATATATAATAACACACTGGCTGGCTGCCGGGTGGATAAGCAGCAAAACCAGACTACCCACATGCAAGTTCAGGATCTCTGCTACATGTTTAAAGGATTCCCTCAGTATTCAGAAAAAGAATATGACTTTGTAAACTAACCAACTACTCTAGGTTTGTACGCACGTGGTTTCCATGGCTGCAGTACATGACAGAAGCTGAACTTCTTCCCACTAATACTACTTACTCTTCTTGGCTTTTCTTCTAGCTCTCTATTGTACACTCTGAGATCCAGTTCTAATCTAGTCCTCACACTCGCTTTACTGACAGAGGTAGCATAATTACCAGCACTTCTTACTCTTCATTATTGGTTGATAAATGTTCAAAAATGTTAAAATAGTTTTTACTGTTACATAATAGACTTTTGAGGCTACTTGATCCTTATCCCTTGTTGTTGCTTGTTTAATGCTTTTGATGTTCATTGTTGTTAATGATTATTTAAAAACAAATACAAATATTAAAAAAAACATTAAGTGCTGAGCCACAAGAGTCACATAAAACAAAAAAAATAAAAATAAAAATCTTGTTGAAAGTGCTCCTAAGAGCTTAAAGAACACTACAGGAGAAATTTGGGAAAATGTGGGATTTCAGTATTTGTGGCTAATGTTAAACATTATCTATGGTTCTCTGCTGCAAGAATAGAAGGATACTGCCAATACTAAAAAATACTCCTGTTTTCTAATAGGGAGCCTTTCTCTGCTAGAGAAGAATTCTCTTCCCACACCTATCTGAAAAAACACTTTTGACTATGGAAGTTGTGCTAAGTAGTCTTACAGAATGAATAATCTGGCTTGTGCTATTTTAGGAATTTATAACAGCTATCTCTTCTAGAAATATTTTTAAAGCCGGTCAATATTTTTGGTTAAAACTGAATGAGTCACTGAAGTTTGCATGTTATCACAACTGAAAGTTTCAGGATTCTTTCACACAACTTACTTTTCCTGTCTTAGATTAAATTAAACCCAAGTAAAAATTAGTGGACTGGTGGTAACCTGATACTTAAACTGTGAAACCACTCAACAAATATCCCAGATTTCATAAGGGAAGAACTAGACAATATGAGTGAAATACCAACACAGTGTTGGAGGAGGCATTTACAGGAGAAGAGAGTGTTTAATTCTTTCCCTGTCCACTGAGTGGAAGATCCAAAATTCCCCAGTTAGCAAAAAAGAAGAAGAAGAAAAAGAAGAAGAAAAAGAAGAAGAAGAAGAAGAAGAAGAAAAAGCTATGCTCAGCTTTTTAATATCCTTTACATCCAATTACATTCTATTTTCAAAAAAATCATAGGCTTGTCAAGTAGCATTAGAATGCTATGCACTGGTACTGCACTATGCAAGTGATGGGGTTAGTTTAGGGTACCATTGCCATTAGACTTATTTTGAGACCCTTCTTTAGTCCAATTGTAAGAATCTCTGCCAGCATAGCCAGCAAAACCTCACAGGTAAAACAGAGCCCCTGAAGATTGATGGAATCAGAAAGGAGGAAGTTATGATCTATGAGCCAGTACTAGAGCCAGTGGAGATTTGACAGGGAGCTCCCTACTGAGAGAAAGCAACATACAAAGGTGCTCTGCAGAACTGTGGACAGCTCCCAAGTAGACAAGTTTCTTCGATCAATCTACAAAGCAGAACTTCCTCTTAGATTGCGCGTGGGCTCTGAAGACTGCCCAAACTTACTTTCATTGAGCAGTGGATATTTTAATGCATTGTAGTATGCTTCTAAAGCATAAGAACATAAGAGAAGCCAATGTTGGATCAGGCCAAGGACCCATACAGTCCAACACTCTGTCACATAGTGGCCGAAAATACCAGGTGCCATCAGGAGGTCCACCAGTGGGGCCAGGACACTAGAAGCCCTCCCACTGTTGCCCCCCAAGCACCAAGAATACAGAGCATCACTTGCCCCAGACTGAGAGTTCCTATCTATACCTTGTGGCTAATAGCCACTGATGGCCCTCTGCTCCATATGTTTATCTAATTCCCTCTTGAAGCTGTCAGTGCTTATAGCTGCCACTGCATCCTGTAGCAGTGAATTCCATGTGTTAATCACTCTTTGGGTGACGAAGTACTTCCTTTTATCTGTTCTAACCCGACTGCTTAGCATTTCATTGAGTGCCCATGAGTTCTTGTATTGTGAGAAAGGAACTTGATAATTTAGGCTCCAGGTTCTAATGGGGTGACTGGACCTTCCTCCAGAACTCTGTCATCAGGATTCTAACCTATTTAGAAGTGCTTCCACTGCTGATTATGGACACCTGCAGAGCAGTCTGTTCCTTGGGGATTCAACCTTGGGAGACTTAAAGAGTCTCTGTCCCTCCTCCCTAGTTTTCTTCTCACAGCAGATGCTAATTAACTGGTCAGCCCTGGTTGGCAATTGAATTGCTGGGTAATGCACTGATTGCTAGACAAGACAGTTTCTTAAGGTGCATGGGAGGGGTACTCTTTATCCTTTTTCACTTTGGCATGACTCCATGCTATACCAGCTAAGCATGAAGAGGGCTTGTATCCTATTGAATGGGGAAGATGGATGACTAAAGAATGCCATTCAGAGATGCTTGAAGGTAGTTAGGTCTAAAGTTTTCAGATGGGCAAATTTTAGATAGTAATAGTGAGATTTATTTGTTTTTATGTTATTTTGCCTGTGACTGAATGATTTATGCTTTGCAACACTCCTTAAGTTAGAAAGTTTGATTTATATTTCAAGCCATGTCTGGAATCACTGGCTCGAATGTGGGTGCACCCCGGAATGAACCTGAAGAGTGGAAAGCCAAGACCTTGTAAAGGTAGAGCTTTCACTCTTACAAAATAAAAGGGGAGTGCGTCCTGCTTGCCTGACTGCTGGAGCTGCTGTTTTCGGTGCTCTGAGTAGTAGGTTTGGAGCGGTTTATCCCTATAATACAGAATTCTGATCTCTCTTCGCCAACTTGTTGGCTCTCAGGCAAGGAAAAGGGTGAATGTGGAATCTTGGGAAACTGTGACTGTGAGGTAGATCCTTGTAGGACTTTTCCTTTTTTGCTGGAGTAGTTGGGGCACTGCCCTGATATGGATGGCCCAGGCTAGCCTGATCAGATCTTGGAAGCAAAGCAGGGTCAGCCCTGGTTAGTACTTGATTGGGAGACCACCAATGAAGTTCAGGGTTGCTATGTAGGGGCAGCCAACAGCAAACCACCTCTGTTCATCTCTTGCCTTTAAAATTTGATAGGGTGGTCAAAAATTGACTGTGACTTGGTGGCACTTTCCACCACCACCAGTTGGGGCACGGCAGGAATTTTGTGGAACATGGGGCTATCTCTTTTTCTCTGTCCATGCCAGGATCCTGATTTGTCTGTTGCTTTATGCTGCTGTAGCTACAGCAAAGCATTAGGAGTCAATTGTTACATACTTCAGTTGAGGCATATTAGTATTCCCATGCTTCTTTATTCCAACAACAGTATTTAGCTCTCTCCTCTACTTCAGTCTTTTATATTAGTATCCATTTACCTGTTACATTTTTATAGATGTATTTGTTCCCATGTCAGTAGACAAAGGTAAAAATGATGTCTGACTTGGAAACATGAGTCTGAGCTGATGACAAATCCTTGAAATTTGGGATTTCAAAATGGATTTTGTGTTTCACAGGTTTCATTGTGTTTTAAGTTCCACAGACGAGAGTAATGCTGTGGACTGTGATGCAGCAATAAGTAACTGTGAATTGTTATACTCTGAAAAGTACACAGTACCTAGAGAGTCTGGACATTACAGTCAGTAATGTCTATGGTATTCTGTAAAGTACCTCCTTGAAACATACAGCACTCATGGTCTGTCCTTCTATTAAAAGGTAAAGTTTCCCTTGCTTGAAAGCCAGTTGAATCCGACTCTAGGGGGCAGTGCTCATCTCATTTTCCAAGCCAAAGAGCCAGCGCTGTCTGAAGACTTCTCCATGGTCATGTGGCCGGCATGACTAAATGCCAAGGTGCACGGAACACTGTTACCTTCCCACTGAAGCTGTACCTATTTATCTACTTGCAATTTATTGCTTTCAAACTGCTAGGTTGGCAGGAGCTGGGGCCAGAGATGGGAGCTCACTCCATCATGCGGCACTTGAGTCTCGAGCTGCCAAGCTACATACCTTCTGGTCTGCAGATCAGCATCTTAACCTCTGAGCCACTGTGGCCACGTCCTTCTAATACAATCCTACAATTCTTGTGATATTTTTGACCATAATGAAATTCCTGAAATTATGGATTCCCTTCCCTTAATGGATGCAATTTCCTTGTTTCATTCATTTCAGACACCTGAGAGCCAGTTTGGTATAGTGGTTAAGAGTGGTGGACTCTAATCTGGAGAAATAGGTTTGGTTCCCCACTCCTCTGTTCTTAGGTCAGTCACAGTTCTCTCAGAGCTGTTCTCTCAAGAGCAGTTCTCTCAGAGCTCTCTCAGCCCCACCTACCTCACAGGGTGTCTTTTGTGGGGAGAGGAAGGGAAGGAGATTGTAAGCCACTCTGAGATTCCGAGTGAAGGGGGGGTATAAACCCACCCCCTCCTCCTCTTCCTCTTTCTCCTCCTCCTGCTTCTATGTGAGATTGAAAGTATATTTCCTTTTTTTCTGTATTCCAGTTGCCAGCCATTCTTTAAATTTAAATACACACACACACACACACACACCTACAGAGATATACACAAATGAACACCAACTAGATTTTAAAATGTATTTTATATAATAGTTCATTGAAGCACATGTTTATTTTACAAAGCTATGATTACTAAGACAGCTAGCCACAGATAACCAAGGAGCAAAAGAAATACCGGTCAGGTAGTAGACATGAAAGAAAAAGAATATAATCCATATTGCTTAAAGAGTGGCATAAATGTTCTTTTCACAAGTATATGACAATCAGGCGGCTGATAAGAAGATTGCTGAATTGTTTTATGGACTTGTAATTTAATGTGTGTCTATAATTTAATGAAAGTGGGCTGGTTATATATAAAATAAGGATATTTGTATAGGGAAGATTTAATGTGTGGAGTATTACATCTTGCATGATAATGTGAACATGGCTAGTTCTTCCCTTTTAGTGCTAATTTCAGGACCATCAGTCAAAATGTGCTTTAGTACTCCTCTTCCATTTAGGACTGTGTGTAACAAATTCATTCTTTTTTCTTGAAACAGTATCATGCAAGATTTTCAAGTGCCCCCTGGTGGAAAACTCATCATAGAATTGCATTTGTTGTTCTACTACTGCCCAAATCTATCTTAAAACACCTTTCAAATCTTACACATTACAGTGCTAATTACTATAGCAGTAAATAGGATCAAATGCATAAAAATATAATTGAAAAGTGAAGAATTAAACCTCTGTCAAATTAATTGGCACCTTACATTGGCTGTCTCTTTTCAGTAAAGGCAACTTCTGAAAACAACCTTGTGCTAGCAGATATTCAGTTTTCACCAGGTTTGAGCATGGAGTATCTACATTTTGAGACAACTAAGGAGGGACATAGTAGAGGTTTATAAAATTATGCATGGGGTTGAGAGAGCTGATAAAGAGACCCCCCCCCCCAAAAAAAATATTAGAACTCAAGGGCATCCAATGAAGCTGCTTGGCAGTAGATTCAGGATGGACGAAAGGAAATACTTCTTAACACAGAGAGAGTGATTAAAATGTGGCATTCACTGCCAGAGGATGTAGTGATGGCCACAGAAACAGACAGCTTTAAAAAGGGATCAGAAGGATTCATGGAGGATAAGTATCAGTGCTACTAGCCATTCTGACTGAGGGAAACCATCAAATTTAGAGGCACTAAACCTCTGGATTCCAGAGCCAGGAGGCAACACCAGGGGAAGGTCTCAGTGTCTATGACCTGTTGTTGGCCCTCCAGAGAAACTGGTTGGCCATTGTGGGAGACAGAATGCTGGACTACATGGACCATTGGTTTGATCCAGCAGGGTTCTTCTAATGTTCTTATAGTCTCTGTGCATTCAGCTGCATTTTGCCAGCTACATTTACAAAACAGCCACTGAGATAGTAAGTGGGAATTGTATTTCTCTTTGAATCTGCAGTGAAGCAATTGTCTGAGTGCTTTCCTGTACGCAAAAATTTTCATTTCACCATATCATTGTTCATTCTGCTTCATGTATATTTGTGAGAGCATGCAGAGCGGTTTGTTCTGTACTCATGTGGATATACCCAGATGACTAGAAGGGCCATGGTTCAGTGGTAGAGCACATGCTTCGTATGCAGAAGATCCCCGGTAAATCTCCAGTGTTGCCAGTTAAAAGATACTCAGGTGGCAGAATAGACAATAACAAGCAAAAATGGGACCACTATTCTTGTTTTTAGTATAAGGCGACTTCATAGGACTTCAGCATTGATTCAATGATACGCAATAATCTCGCTGTGCCAAAAGGGTTGTGACAAGTGGCACAATATCTGTTTCACTCAAACTTTTCTCCTATCCATTTCCTTTGTTCTTCTCCCCCTCATATGAAACTGCCTTTATACTCAGCTAGACTATATTGTGCTATATCAAACTTAGTATTGTCTACTCAGAGTGGCAACGAATCTCTAAACTCTCAGATCAAGGTATCTCATGGGAATTGAACACAGGGCCTTTTGCATCCACATTTATTTATTTATTTATTTCATTTTTATCCTGCCTTTCACCCCAATGGGGACCTAAAGTGGCTTACGTTGTTCTCCTCTCCTCTGTTTTATCCTCACAACAACTCTGTGAGGTAGGTTAGGCAGAGTATGTGTGAGTGGCCCAAGGTCATCCAGTAAGCTTCCATGGCAGAATGGAGATACAAACCTGGGTCTCCCAGATCTTTTTTTTTTGAACGAAACTTTTATTTTTTGGATATAATATCACATTTAACATTGGCTTTCACTTATCCAATACCCATATTTCCCTTTCCCCCCTCCCTTGCAAGTGGCTTCCCGCAGTGCTCAACCCTTTTTCCCTTTACAATACTTATATTTGCTTAAACATTCTAAAGTTGCTTAAATGTTAAAGATAACACTTCTATCAATATTGTTCTAAATACAATAAATTGTGTTTAACATCCCAGTTTTCCTCTAGATAGTCTTTAAAATCTTTCCAGTCTTCAAAAAATTCTTGATCTTCTTTATTACTCAACTTTCTTGTTATTTTGTCCATTTCTGCCATAAATAACACTTTTTGTATCCAGTCGGAGATCTCGGGCGTTTTCTCTTGTTTCCAGCATTGTGCATACACCATTCTCGCCGTTGTTATCAGGTATTGGGTCTCCCAGATCTTAGTCCAGCACTGTAACTACTACACCATATTGGCTCGCAATGCCCTATCACTGACCCCTCCCCAACTACAACCATGCTACTGTAGAACAGCCTCCCCCTATCAACCAAGCGGCCACTTTCTCTTCAAATTCTTCCTCAAGATCTACTTTTCCACACTCTGGTCAACACAGTGGTATGTGACATTTACATAATGTCACAATTTATTTATTTATTGAATTTTAACCCCGCCGTCCCAGCCAAGGCTGGCTCAGGGTGGCTTACATAAAATCAACACATAATTACAGTAAGACATAATATATAAATTAGATTAAAACAATTCTAAAACCCTTTAAACCACAGTATAGTAAAGTGCTAGTGACATTGATTTCATAACCACTGTCCTGTATTACTAGATAACTTTTTGTAACGGTAAGGTAACTTTTTATGGAATAATTTGCTGTGGTATGCACATTTTTTTTAATAATGAAGGAAGTAATTGCTGTGAACAGAAATATAACTCAAAGACTTGTTCTTTTGATCATGTGGCTGCTATGGATAAGAAATCAGCTGTATGTGTTTTAGGCTCCTACAGACAATATATGCCTATTTTACAATTTGCTACATACCATGGATTTTGAGACGCCTGGTGTTGCATAGACTTTTACAAAATGCCGCCTTGCAATTTGTAAGTACTCTTGTGTGATTTTTTTACTTGCACCAATTTAAAGTGTATATTTAGAACACATTAGTATTGGGTGTATTGCTTCTTGTAATGCATTGTCATTCAGATTCATCTTTGCCTCTTATATCACATTGAAATATTATGTGACAGAACTACTGAGAAAACTCAAATATTTGACTTGATTCCTATAATTTACTGCATACATTTGATAGGCTCAGATGCAATCTCATGAAATAGACCACAAAGCCAGTGAATGGGGTCTAGAGGACCCATCATGTTCCCATGGACGAAATGTGCTGGTTGTGGTTTGAACAAATACCAGATGGGCCAATTACATATTCAAAATCATTGTTTCAGCCTCACTTCTTCACCAAGAACTATCTGACCTAGTTCATAAGATTTTTCTAGGGCTAGCTAAGATAAAGATCTGTTGTAGATTCATAATATGCCTTGAGTCACAAGACTTCACAAGCTGGTTTGTGGCAGGCAGATAGGATGATGTTGTCACCACTGGGAAAATTCTTTGTCGGCAACCATTATGAAAATATAGAGACAGGCCCAATGGTTTACTAGCCTCTTAATTCTATGGAATGCCTTTCTTTCCAGCTACCAGTTTGATGCTGCACAAAACAATAACTATATGTTAAAATAAACCTTGTAGAATGTATAGTTGAAAAAAACAATGCTGGAATTGTTGTTATTGATATTTCTGATTCATCTTGATTTATCCCACAAGTCCACTGGGAAAAGTCTATAGGCAAGTTTAACAATCAATGCACTTTGGAAACTGTACATTTTCCTTAGGAATAAAGATGAGTAAAATGAAGTCTGTTTAATAGATTGGCAAAAAGGTGTGTGTGTGGGGGGGCATAGTGAACAAATCAGATACTACAGTGCATTCCATACAGCAAAAATATTGATTAAGTAAAAACAAATGGTCGAATTTTTCAGAAAACAAATAATAAATTGTCTGCTGACAGCACAATTACTGATTTCCCACTGAAATGAACACTCACTAAGTTTCTGACTTTCATTTAGATATTGTTCAGTTTATTTTAAAACCTTTATCTGCAGTGTGTACATGGAATGATCTGATGTCTAATTCTCAAACACAGTTTTTCAACATTTGGATATAGCATTGTGTGGCAAGAAGAAAATAAAAGGGCCACACCAGTCACAGGAGATTTTTAAAAAGGCCAAGGCCAATGGTACAAAATCAGGTAATATATTTTATTACTCAGTTAAAATTCCCAAAAATTCCCTATGCATTTTGCCAACAGGCTTGTCAGGGGAATCTGTTCATCTTGCAGTAGTTCTTCAAAAAAGAGTATAAGGTCAGAGAACACCTGCCCTTACCAAGCTATTATTGATAACCAGAGAGGATCAGTCCTTTTATAAGCATTATGGTCTGAAGTCCTTGATCTGGATACAGTAACCTGTTATCCTTATACTGCTGTTCTGCACTTCACTTTTAAAAGTGATTATAGTGACCATGTATACAGTATCAGTCATGGATATAATGTTCCTGTTCTCCTTTCTCCACTGCTCTGTGACCTTACATCTGTTTCAAACATAAAATGATATCAGTGTCGCATGGCAGTACTGAGAAACTCCCAGCTAGAGATCATTATGTTACCGTTTTTACCAAGGCACAATGTGTGGTTCCACACCCATTTTGTGTCTTTAAATATCACATCAGCACTCTAAAGCTGGTTGGAAATGTCACCTGACCACAGAGAAATACATTTCAAATAGCAAGTAGTACTATATTTCCTAGAAAACAATGAAGGATTACTACAAGCATCCTGTTTCACTGGAAGGTGTGGGAGCAATGGAATAACTGCTTCGTTCCCATGGGAGTAGATGTAGGTTTTCCAGAAGAAAACACACTTTAACTGGATGGTAATTTTTTGCTCATTGACTGTGTCTGCTATAAATCTGTTTCTCTGAACTCTAGGAATTTTTTTCAAATAGTATATACAACCACACTTCCTAGAAAACATATGAACTGATTTTGTTGCCAGAACTACTAGTGAAAATTTCTCCCATCACTCATTCTCTTTGTGGTAGCTTGCTACAAGTCCATTATATATTTATTTATTTACACTATCTCTATGCCATCTCTTCAGAGACCTGCTTGAGGTGGCTTAGAATTAACACCACAGTATAAAACACAACCCATTTAAAACACAGGCCATGAGACATAAGTAACATAAAAACTGTCCATAAAACAAGCAGGCCAATAAAAAGCTGATAAGATAAACCCCTAACTAAAAGCCTGGGTAAAAAGATGTGTTTTAGCCTGGTGCCTAAAAAGTAAAGTAGGTGCCAACTGAGCCTCAAGGGGGAGGGGCATTCCAAAGGTGAGGTGCCACCACAGAAAATGCCCTGTCTCTGTCACCATCCTTCTCACCTCTGAAGGTATGGGCAAAAATAGCAGGTGGGCTGGATAGTATGGGAGAGGCCAGTTCTTCAGGTACCCTGCCCCCAAGCAATTTAGGGCTTTAAAGGTAAGAACCAGCACTTTGAATTGTGCCCAGAAACGAATGGGTAGCCAGCACCGATCTTTCAGCGCAGGGCTGACAGAATCCCTGTAACCAACCCAACTGTAGTTTGGCTGTCACATTTTGGACTGACTGAAATATAGAAACCATTTTCAAAGGCAGCATTACCTAGAACACATTTTTGTTGTTGTTCAGTCACACAGTCGAGCTCGACTCTTTGCAACCCCATGGACCACATCATGCCAGGCCCTCCTGTCTTCCGTCGTGCTCCGGAGTTTGCTTAATTTCGTGTTCGTTGCCTCGACAACACTGTCTAACCATCTCATCCTTTGCCATCCCCTTCTTCTTTGACCTTCAATCTTTCCCAGCATCAGGGTCTTCTCCAGTGAGTCATCCTCATTTGGTGACCAAAGTATTTATTTATTTATTTATACTTTAGATTTCTATACCGCTCCAAACCCCGGAGGGTCTCTGAGTGGTTTACACAGTTCCAAATTATCCCTAACTAAGGTCACATGTTTACAGGGGTCGGGGCTACCTACCGGCACCCAGGTGGCAGGGCTCGCTGCTCTTGGCTTGTTCTCGGGTGGTCTTTTTCAGGCGTCGGTGTTCCGATGTTCCTGGCGTCTCCGGTGTCTGGCGAGGTCTTTTTTGGTCCGGCGGCTTTCTCTCTAGGCGGGCTCTTCTAGTGCATGGTACGTGTCAACTTACAGCCCAGCTAACGTCCGATCCGGCTCCGCTGCACCTGCGCACGTCATCACATCCTCCTATGGCTCTGCCTCCATC
>NW_015175365.1:6978-26877 GCF_001447785.1 Gekko japonicus | reverse complement strand
CTATAACTTCCCCTTCTATTTGCCAAGGAGTGACGGGGCTGGATGCAATGATCTTAGTTTTTTTGATGTTGAGTTTCAAGCCAACCTTTGCGCTCTCCTGTTTTATGCATAGCAAGAGGCTCTTTAGGTCCTCTTCAATTTCTGCCATTAGAGTGGTATCATCAGCATATCTGAGGTTGTTGATGTTTCCCCCAGCTATCTTAATTCCAGCTTCTGAATCATCCAGGCTGGCATTTTGCATGATGTACTCTGCATATAAATTAAATAAGCAAGGGGACAATATACATCCTTGTTGTACTCCTTTTCCTATGCTAAACCAATCAGTTGTTCCATGTCTGGTTCTAACTGTCACTTCCTGACCCTTATACAGGTTTCTCAAGAGACATGTGAGGTGGTCTGGTACTCCCATCTCTTTAAGGACCTGCTATAGTTTGTTGTGATTCACACAATCAAAGGCTTTAACGTAGTCAATGAAGAAAAAGTAGATCTTTTCCTGGTACTCTCTTGCTTTCTCCATAATCCAGTGAATGTTGGCAATTTGATCTCCAGTTCCTCTCCCTCTTCAAAACCCAGCTTGTACTTCTGACAGCTCTCTGTCCACGTACTGCTGAAGCCTAGCTTGTAGGATCTTTAGCATGACCTTGCTAGCATGTGAAATGAGTGCAATTGTGTGATAGTTTGAACATTCCTTGGCATTGCCCTTCTTTGGGATTGGAATGTATACTGACCTTTTCCAATCCTGTGGCCACTGTTGAGTTTTCCAAATTTGCTGGCAAATTGTGCAGCACTTTAACAGCATCATCTTTTAAGACTTTGAATAGCTCAGCTGGGATACCATTACCTCCACTAGCTTTGTTGTTAGTAATGCTTTCTAAGGCCCATTTGACTTGGGATTCCAGGATGTCTGGCTCAAGGTCAGTGATTACACCATCAGGTTGTCAAGGACATTGATGTCCTTCTTGTATAGTTCTTCTGTGTATTCTTGCACATTGTAACACATTACAGTAGTCTAATTTGAAAGTGATCAAAACATGGATTACAGGCCAAACCATTCTTTTTGTGGAATGCTGAAGCTGACAGATCAGCCGGATTTAACAAAATGCGCTATGTGTAATGGAATTGACCTGAGCCTCCAACCATAGGCAAGAATCTAGTAACATCCCCAATTGATGAACCTGATCCTTCAGGGGGAATGCAACCCCATCCAGGTCAGGAAGGTTCCACAATCCCTGAGCACCTTCTCCACTGACCAATAGCACCTAAATCTTTTCTGGACTGAGCTTCAGTTTACTGGCCCTCATCCATCCCATTACCTTCTCCAGGCACCCATTCATGACTTTCACAGACCCATGTGGTTTAGCTGTTAAGGAGAAATAGAGCTGGCTGTCATCCACATATTGGTAGCACCTCACTCCAAATCACTGGGTGACCTCTCCCAGAGGTTTTATGTAGATGTTAAATAGTGTCGGGGATAAGATAGAACCCTATGGGGCCTCTTGGCACAAATGCCTCAATGCCAAGCAGCAGTCCTCTAGCACACCTCCTGGAATTTGTTGGTCAAGTAAGAGCAGAACCACTGAAGTGTGGTACTCTCTGCTCCCAGCCCAGCCAGCCTCTCCAGAAGGATACTATGGCTCATGGTATCGAAAGCTACTGAAAAGTCCAGGAGAATCAATAGGGATGCACTTTACCTGTCACTCTCCTGGTGAAGGTCATCAGTCAGGACAACAAAAGCCACTTCCATCCTGAAACCAGGACTGAATCAGGACTGAAATTTGTCAAGGTAATCTGACTCCTCAGAGATAGCCTGAAGCTGTATAGCCACCACCCACTTAAGCACATTGTCCAAAAATGGAATATTAGCCACTGGGTGGTAGTAGTTCAGGTCATTGGGGTCCAGAGATGCCTTCTTCAGGAGGGGTCTTCCCAACAGTATGGTATAGAGAAAACATTTCTCAGCATGATTGAACACTGGGCCAAACTAGAGAAAACAAGCCATAAAATGGGAATGTACAGATGCTACAGAAATGAAGTACTTAGTGCTGAAGACACCAGGGATGAGAATAAAAGCCTGCCTAATTTGGTGTATATCACCTTAGCCAAGAAGGGATGGGGAGATTGTACTTTCCAGTTCACCCAGAGTACAGTTTGACTATATCCTAATGTCATAATGTTCAATGTTCTTCCCGTCCCAGCACACAAGCTGCCCACTATTTGCATATATGCTGTGCATTTAGCATAATTTCTAGTTTTGCTTTCAGAATTAATTTAAGTAGCAATGAAAGGATAAATAGGCCTTTTGTTATTTCTAGAATGTGCATAGGCTTGGTCTTGGGCAAGGACAGAAAATTCCACAGTTGCAGAGCAATCATTTCTGAGAATATCTCTATCAGTTTCATATATTGAGATGGTATAAATAGAAGGACATCCTTATTAGATTTAGAGATTGAAATGGAATATAGAGGAGAAAATAGTTTTATAGATATACAGGTCCAAGGCATTTAGAGTTGTACTGGTCAAAATGGCATCTTGCATTGTAAGTTTTTAGAAAGTCAGTGGTGATGCTGGAATACTTCTATAATATACCTCTATTGATGTACTTTTCTCAGTGAGTGACTCTTATGTTCTGTACCAGCTGTGGCCTTCAAACATCCTACAATGATGGTCTAAAACAGACTAAAATCTGGCAGTCATACTTTGAGGTGATAGTGACACAAATAAGGATTTCTGAATCTAAAAGAAAAATGAGCAAGTTCCCCAAGGTGAAATACATTGAACATGCTCGTGACTTCCAACAGAACCTGATAATCCTGGTGCCATTATGGCCTCCAAATTCTTCAAGTTGCAAACACTTCCTTAGTTGACCTTGGAAGACTGCACATTGCTAGCACCTATATTCCAGGTATCAAAAGTCTTGCTATCTTCTTGGAGACATAGACTATTGTCATTCACTACTTCTCATGTTATCTGAATTCGTCTTCTGTCATCCCTGGCCATGGGTAGACACTGGTTAGAAGCATGAAAATTTCAGGTCCTAAACTAGATGAAAAAGAAAGGCATCATCAGTACATGACTGCAACTTGACCACAAATCCACACAATGCCACTCACTGGCTTCTTATATGCAGGCAACAGGAGAAGCATAAGATGGATCTCTGTGGGAAGATACTAGGTAGGAGTAGGAATGCTGTAAATTTTGCTGTTAACACATTCAACTGTCCAACGTACTGAAGCTGGTGATTGGATATGAGCTGATAACTCAGTCTTTTTGGTTCATGCTGAGCAGCTGCGAATGCCTGTCAAACTGGTTTGCATTGGGTTTTCCTAAAACGGAGCATGTGCGAAGGTGCTGCCAATTCAAACTGATCGGTAGCCATCAGTGTTACTGATGAACACCAAAGGGTAGGATTTTATTGAAACATGGTGTTTATCAATGACTGATTTGCAAGTCACCTAATTGTCTGCTTAAACAGTTGCCTGCTGAGTGGACCAATTACATGGTAAGGATGGGGGGGGAGTAGCACTCAATTGATGTGCATGAGAATGCACATGTGTGAAAAGCCAATTACACTGTAGTGCATGGCAAGTAAGAAATACAGTAAAACAACCAGCTGAACACTCACAAACATATTCAACAAACTATAGAACCAATCACTGAAAAGTCAGGTCTCTGTTTGCACCTGGCAAGCAGGGCACAATCTGAACTGACAGGTATATGGCATTTCTAGGCCAAAGGATTATAACTATCCATCATCACTCTGTAATCTCATCATTAGGAATAAAGATAAACATGCAAGAAAAAAAATCCTGTGAAAAACCCTCACATCCCAAAATTGTTCCACTAATACCTTTAATCAATAACCCTGTTTAGGAGATACATGAATGCACAATGGGGTTGTACCAGCAGGCTTTACCCCTTACTTCCATGTATTCAAGTGTTTCATGGAACCTATGAATGTAGGCTCATGTTCATGCAGATATGCCATAAGCACTGAAAAATAGTGGGCCCTGGATCACTTTTACAGGAGCCCACATGCATTTAGGTATAAGTGCACAGGAACGTTCAGAGGCAAAGTCAGCACAGGCAGTGCCATTCATTTGTAGCTATAGCTAATACCAAAGGCTGAAGAGAAATTTTATATTGTGGTATAATTTCCTCTGTTAATTTCCAGGCACAGATCACTGACCAAAGCTCAAAGTCAGTTCCATGCCTGGTTAAAAAACAACAACAATCCAACTGCTGGAGTTCCAGAAAGCAGACAGCAGCTAGATGTGACCATCTGCTGAACAATCTTCCCCAAGGAAAATAAAATCTGAGATGGTGTAAAATGTAATTATGGCATATAGTTTCTTTTAAAAAAACTAACCAGACTCAAGCAACTACACTGCCCTCCCAAAGGGAAGCACAGAAAGCTCCAGCCAGAAAAGCATTTAGCTCCTTCCAGCTGGCTTTCACCAACTAGGATGGGCAAGAGTCCACCTCACAACTGGCCATTCACATCCTGCCAACAGTCTCTGCATTGGCTGATGACTTAATGGTCTCTTCTCACTACATCCCAGGACAGCAAAATCTTTTAATAGCATCCCTATGGAGGCAGAGGATCAGTGCAGGTGAAACAAATATAGGATTGACACTCTCTCCTCCCCACTTACTGGCCTGATAAATCAGGAGGGGGTGGAATGTACATGTGAATGCAGCCATGGTTTAAAGCTTTTCTGAACTGGAAATGTATGCCAATTTGTCATGAGAAGCAAAATAAAATCACAGATACATTTCTCCCATTCAATTTTTCTTTCTTTCTGCACTGCTCTTCCTTAATTCCAGTTTAATTAGGAGAATTTCTAAAATTAATTCCAGAACAGCATTACATGCAGTGTGCTGGATCTTTTGGTTCCTTCAGTCATTTATACCTGCCATATCTTCCAGAAGAACATATTTGTATTCCTAAATCATAGCAACTTGCCCCTCCCTCCGACAGCATCATGGTTTGTTTGGTAGATAGTGCTGGGGAGGAGACAGTGGTCATGGTGCATGTTGGCACCAGTGATGTGAAGAAGTGTAGTTCTGAGGTCCTGGAAGCCAAATTTAGGCTGCTAGATAGGAGACTGAGGCTGTGGTAACACAGGAAAGTATTTCTGCTTTGTTCCCTCTTTAACTTAGTCGGGAACATTCTTCTTTGGGTTGGGCTGATTAGATGCTGCCGGCCCCTCTCTTTCACCACCCGCTCACCTGCCAGCTCCTAAGGAAAATCAGCCATCTTCTTCTAGATATCCTTTTTTCTTTACTGATGCATTACCCGTGTTGATGCCTTGGCTAAATTGTCCTTGACAGCTCCAGCAAGCCGCCTGCCCAACCAGCCCCGGAGGGGTGGGAAAAAGAATATAGGATTGAGGGCTGCTGCACTCAGCTCGGCTCGTCGGGGCTGTGGTGGAACCTCCACCGCGTTGAGTTCCTCCAGGGGATCCTGCTGGCCACGGGGCAGGCTCGGACGGCTGCTGCTCCTGCCGCCATTGTGGGCAGTGGTGCCGCTGCTGCTGCCATTGCCTCATGAAAAAAGGCTCAGCCCCGCTGTCTCCGCCATCCTCCTTGCCGGCCCCTGTCCAGGCTGCCAGAGCCCCCACCTCTCGTTCCTGCCTCCAGGTAGGGCTGGCTCACCGGCTAGGCAAACTAGGCATTCACCTAGAGTGCAGGCCGGCCCTTAGGGCATGGGAGGAAAAGCAGGGGTGGCCCTCAGGAGCCCGGCACGCTCCCGGCACTAGGAGCCAGAGGAGCGCCCTCTCCATGGAGCCAGGCACTGCGGCACCCCCTCAAGCCAGCCAGCGGCGGCATCATGCTGCCAGGAAGCACCAAGGTCTCTGTGGCCTCTGCTCCGCCTCCTGCACCCACCCGCCTTCCTGCCTCCCTTCCCTCCCTCCTGCGCCGCAGTTGGTGCCCCAGGGGGGCCTCGGAGCCAACCTCTTGCCTGGTTTCAGAGAGGCCGCCCAAGCAGCAGCAGCAATAGCAGCAGCCTTTCCCCAGATTGTGCCAGCCAGGCGAAAGGGGGCGGGCAGGCGCTCCTGGCTGTGCGCAGCAGTGGCAATGGGGCTGGGTGGCTGGAGTGGCAGCGACGGGGCGCACAGGATGGTCGGCTGCTTCTTGCCACTGCTTCTCGCCCCGATGGTGCTGCTGCTGCTGGGTGCTCTAGGTACAAAGAAAGGACCCGGATGGGGCTGGCTGCTGGCATCCCCTCCGCTGCCCTCCCTCCATGATGGGCGCCCCGGCGGCTCAGGCTCCGCAGCGCTGCCCTAGTGGAGAAGGAGGAGGCGCAGCAGGTGCTTCGCCAGCAAGGCCCAGGGAGTGGGTGGCAAAGCCGAGCTCCACCCCGAGGCACCGCACGCAAGCTGGGAGGCCTCCAGGCCTCACCGGGAGGTTGGCATCTGCCCTTGCCTAGGGTGCAGGAACACCTCAGGCCAGCCCTGCCTCCAGGGTGCTGTAAGCTCTGACAGTTCCTGGGGAAGGGGCTTCTGTTTCTTACAACAAATTCATATTATCTTTAAACAGAGAAATGAACATAAAATAACGTTTAATAATGGATTTATTAAGCGCATGTTTGCTCAGGCACTCAAACCGGAAGCTTTAAAAAAAAATCACACAAAGAGCGGTCAGACAGCCCTAATTGCAATCACTGCAAAAGATGGCTGTCCAGATGGGTGAAATCGCGCATTCAAAGCGCAAGTGCCAGGAAAATACTTGATTTTGCAGGGGGCAGGAAAACCCGGGAGCATTGCGGGAGTGAGCCCATTTCGGCGCAGGAGGCGGATTCGCCTGTCTGATCAGCAAACTTAAATGCAGGAGGGAACAGCGGCAAACCCTGATCAAAAGGACCGTGTGACCGCACCCTAAAAGCCAGAACCTCCAAAATAGTTTTCTCTGGAATGCTACATGTTCGATGCACAGGGCCAGTTAGAAAGGTACAATTGAGGCGTGTCATTGTGTGGATGAGATGATGGTGCAGAGAGGAGGGCTTTAAATTTATTAGGCACTGTGGAATATTTTGGGACAATCCGGGCCTGTACAAAAGGGATGGGCTCCACTTGAACGAGAATGCAACCAGACAGCTGGAGCATAAGATGAAAAGGTGGCAGAGCAACTTTTAAACTGAACCTTGGGGGAAAGCTGACAGGAGCTGAGGAGTATACAGTTTGGTCAGATTTGTCCCAAAAGGATGAAGGGGGAAATGGTTATGATTGCACAAATGGGGATTGGGCAGATTTGGAAAGTGAGGCTAAAGTAAAGCAGAATAGCCAGTCAAAGAGGCGAAAAGGCTGGACTGGAAAAGGCATGTGCTAGAGATGTCTAGAGACAAACACAATGTGGAGGTGTTTCTGTGCAATTGCTAGAAGCCTCTGAATCACAGGGAAGGGCGTACTGGAGGAAGTGTTTCTTTGTATGTCAAGGAGGACGTAGTGTCTAGCAAACTAGAAACCTTAAAAAGAAACAAAGTAGAAACTTTTAAAAGGCCTACTCCTCCACAGAATCACTGTGGGGGACAATACTGGGCTCCAAAAATAATTTAATACTGGGGACCTATTGTCGCCTCCCTGACCAAAATGCTCAGGGTGATCTTGAGATGGAAAATGAAATCAGTGAGGCATCCAAAGGACAGGGAGTTTTGATAATGGGTGACTTTAACTGAACTCATATTGCCAGGATAAATGTGTGTTCCAAGCACACCAAAGAGGTAACATTTCTAGATACCCTGAATGACTGCCCTAGAACAGCTGGTCATGGAACCGACCAGAAGGGAAGAGACCCTGGACTTAATCCTCAGTGGTGCTGCCCAGGCCCTAGTATGAGATGTGGATGTGGCTGAACTGATTGAAAACAGTGATCATTATGACATCAAATTTAATTTACACGTATGTGGAAAAGTTGAAAGGAACAGTCAAGATGGTCAAATCTCTTGAAAGGGCTTGAGAGTTACTCAAAACCTCAATACTAGTAGCTCAGTTAGAATGCATACACAGTTCAGGAAACGTAGTACGAAGTCTAGGAGTTCACCAGCACGGCTAACAAGCAGGGTGTGGGAAGCTATTAGAATGAAAAAGACTTCCTTCAGAAGCTGGAAGACTTACCCAAATAATGCAAACAAAACCCAACACAAACAAAAATGAAATGCAAGCAGATAATTAGAGATGGGAAAAAATGGGGGGGGGGGGAGAAACCTATTGCTAAAAGCATTAAGACCAACAATAAAGAAATGCATTAGGAGCAGGAGACTGGTTAGGGAAGCAGTTGGACCATTGGGTGACAATAGAATTAAATTAAAGGAGTACTAAAGGAGGATAAGGTAATTGCTGAGAAGCTAAATGAATATTTCTCACTTGTCTTCAGTGCTGAAGATATAAGGCAAATACCTGTTCCTGAATGGATATGTTTCAGGAAGGGAAGATGTGGAGCTTAAGCAAATAGTGGTGACAAGGGAGGAGGTTCTAGAACTTATAGATAAATTGCAAACTTACATATCACCAGGACTACATGGTATCCATCCTAGGGTTCTTAAAGAACGTAAATGTGAAATTGCTGATCTTCTAACTGAAACATGAAACATGTCCCTAAGATCAGCCTGTGTACCAGAGGACTGGAGAGTGGCCAATGTAACTCTCATTTTTAAAAAGGGTCCAGGGGGTACCCAGGAAATTATAGGAAGAAGAGGAGGAGGAGGAGGAGATTGGATTTATACCCTGCCCTTCACTACCTGAAGGAGTTTCAGAGCGGTTTACAATCTCCTTTCCCTTTCCCTCCACACAACAGACACCCTGTGAGGTAGGTGGGGCTGAGAGAGCTCTTTCCAGAACTGTCCTAGAGAGAACAGCTCTGACAGAACTATGGCTTGCCCAAGGTTCATCCAGCAGCTGCAAGTGGAGAAATGGGGAATCAAACTTGGTTCTCTCAGATTAGAGTTTGCACATTTAACCAGTACACCAATCTGGCTGGTTATCTTAAGGTAAATTGATGGAAAGCAAGGTAAAATTAAAGGTAAAATTGTCAAGCATATAGAAGGACAAGCCCTGCTGAATAAAAACCATCATGGTTTCTGCAAAGGTAAGTCCTGTCTTACTAACATTTTAGAGTTCTTTGAGTGTGTCAGTAAACATATGAACAGGAATGAGCTGGTAGATGGCTTGTGAAGAGCTTCAAAAGAATCTCTTCAAACTGGGAGGGCATTAAAATAGCAAATGCGATTCAGTGTGAGCAAGTGTAAAATGATGCATATTGTGGCAAATAGTCCCAGCTTTACATAAACACTGCTGGGTTCTGAGCTGGTAGCAACAGAGTAAGAAAGGGACCTTGGAGTGATAGTGGGTAGCTCAATGAAAATGTCAACCCACTGTGCAGCAGCTGCGAAAAAGGCAAATTCCATGCTGGCCACAAGTAGAACAGGAATAGAAGATAAAACTGCTGCTATCATACTGCCCTTATACAAATCTATGGTGAGACCACGCTTGGAAAATTGTATGCAGTTCTGGTTACTGCATTTGAAAAAAGATATTGTAGAGCTTGAAAAGGTAAAGACAAGAGCAACTAAAATGATCAGGGGACTACAGCAGTTGCCATATGAGGCTCAGTTAAAATGCTTAAGGCTGTTTAACCTAGAAAAAAGGTGAGTCAGCATTGTGCTGCTTGCATCCACTTCAGCTCGGCTCTTGCACCTAGACCTTTGGACCCCCTGGCTTTGGACTTGGTTCTGTGTTCTTGACCCCGGCTTGACTTTGGACTATGCCTCTGGTTAGTGATCTTGGACTTGACACTGTGTTTCTGGCTCCTGACCCTGGCTTGGCTTTGGACTTTGCACTGTCTTCTTGGCTCCTGACCTTGGCCTATTCTGGACTCCCCAGCCCATGACATCCAGGTTGGGAATTCCTGGAGATTTGAGGGGTGGAGCCTTGAGAGGGTGGGGTTTGAGGAGAGGTGGGACCTCAGACTGGTACAATGTCATAGACTCCAGTATCCAAACCAGCCTTTTCCTTCCTGTGGAACCATTGTTGCCAATCTCCAGGTGAGAGCTGAAGTTCACTCAGAATCATAATGGTACTTCAGATGGCAGAGATCAGTTCCCCTGGAAGAAATGTTGGACTCTGTGTCATTATACCTTGCTGAAGTTGCCACAGCAAATTGATGCTGAGTGCTCAAGGCTGGGCACCTGCCCAGAGCCTCTTTCTAGATCTCATTGTATTTATTTCCACAACAGGCCTTATTCCTAGTTAAGTAATAATCCAAGATCACTACCTCTGTTTTTCTGTTCCCATCTATATCCCAGCTTCCCATGTAAACTGCAGCATTTTCTGACTAGAATGTTTTACCATTGGAAAATGCCAGGGCTTTTTGAATGTGTGTGTGTGTTTAGGTACTCAATGGTACTAAGTACTGACACCTTTAGGGAGGGCTTCCCTATGTCCTGAGTGGGGAATTGGTGGAAATCAGCTCAATCTTATAGATGTATTGGCACCCCCCTCTTTCTTCTCCATAAAAAAGCACCATACAATTAAAAGAAAAGGATCACGTATCAGTATGTAATGTGAATGTAGTCTCTCCTACAAACTGAATCAGATAGTTTGAGGTATACTAAGCTGGAACATTTTCCGTTATAGCTGAATCTGAACCAGAATGGCAGCAAAATAATAACAAATGGCTTTCTGAGGAATGCTCAGAAAAAAGAATGTAAGAGTGATAGAGAATCCTTGACCTTAAAGGACTTAGTGTTGAGTAGTTCAAATTTGACCATGTGCTCCTTGTCAAGCCATTATAAAAAATCAAAATGTCCAAAGTCCCACAGTGGTTAGTGGTGCTTACATCCTGGTAAGTCTGAACAGGGTTGCAGCCTAAATTCCTCACCTTTGTTGTTGTTCAGTCGCACAGTCTCTTCGCGACCCCATGGACCAGCTCCCGCCAGGCCCTCCTCACCTGCCCCCCCTCAAAAAAGAATCAAAGAAAGGAAAAAAGGTATCTAGTTTTCCAGGTCTTTCAGGTTATATTTCGAAGTTTGTTTTTTTAACATCATTATGTGTAGCACCACCCAATTCAAAAGAAAAAAGGAAATTGTGATGTGTGATCAACAGTTTATTGTCTTTTAAACTGTGTTGAAAACATGTATCTATGAATAGTTCCCCTCAAACTCATTGGGACTACCTTCTGAGAGAATATGCTCAGAAATGGGCTCCTCACTCATGTGGAAATTACACAGCATTCTGTGAAAGGTTTCCCGAATGCTCTTTTGGGGTGCCCCCCCTTCAACAATGTGGTTGTTGAGAGCACCTGGGAGTAAGACCCCCGGCGCTTCAGAGCGGTATCTTGTGACACTCTCAGCAGCAGCGGGGCGGCGGATCTGGGCGAGGAGGGCTCCGGCAACGGCAGAGAAATGCCGGCCCATTTGGAGCCAGCACCGGCCACTGACAGCCGCCACGTGTTTCGCCAGGGAGATGCTGGGCCGGCAGCAAAGAGAGGCGGGCTGCTGCGCTGGGCCCTTCTCGCCGCAGCAGCCCTTCCCGTCCGGGGCCTGAAGCCAGATCCCGGTCCCGCTCCTTGCGAGAGGCATCATCTGGTCCCCTTAGAGGGAACATTGGTGGTGGGCTCCTTGTGAGAGGCATCATCTGGTCCTCGGCAAGTCAACAAAAGTCGCCCAGCAGGCAGAGGTGGGCGGGGGAGCGGCGTTGCTACGGCAGCGGTCGCGCATGCAGCCTGGATCCCTGCAAGTTAACGCCGAGCCACTCGGGACTCTGGGCTCGCCGGGCAAAACACTGGGGGAATCCCCCCACCCTCCGTCTCCTGCAGCTGGCCCTCACGCTCATTTGTTGCTCCAATAAGCAAAACGTAATTAGGTCCTAAGCTAATGATGTGTCAGCTGATCTGATGGGAGGCTGGAAGAGGAAGGGGGGAAAGGCTAGGCTAGACTGGGAGAAGTCTCCATGGAAACACTCCCCTTGCACGCCCCTCCCCCTTTCCCCCACCTGGCTGTGTCTGAGAGAGAGAGAGAAAGGGCAGGGAAGCTGTGGCAGCGTGTGTGCAGAGGGACGTCAGGGGTGATTATAAACCCATCCCCTGCCCATCTGAGGCCCCTTGTCTCCCCCCTTTGTGGACCCAGCCGCCCCTGGACTGGTGCTATTTTACCCAGCACCAGTCTGTAGGCCTCTCTCACCCCACAGAAACTCCAATAAAGCTGCTGCTCTCCAGCACCAGTCCAGCAACAGTCTGTGGGCCTCTCTCACCCCCCCCCAACACCAGGGGATAGGGGAAAAGCTTCAGCAATCAGTCTGCTACTGAGCCCAGAGAGATCATCCCAGCTCCACTGTGCAGATTGGACCCAGTGCTCGCTGGATCCCAAATAAATAATTCAGCCCTTACACATCAGCTTTGCTGGCCTATCTCGGCTTTTCCTGAGTATCTGTACCCCCAGACAAGATGAGTGCAAAAAGAAAGAGGTATTCTGTTGAGTACAAGAAAGGAATTGTCGAGGACTCCCAGGGCAAGAATCTTATGGCTTTCTGCAAAGAGAAGTTGGATATCCGAATGGTCCGAAAATGGTGGGCAGAATACGATAACCTTAGTCTACATGTGGACAATGGAAATGCTAAGATGCGCAAGTGTGGTTCAGGTCGCCAACCTTTATTTCCTGAGCTGGAAAACATAATCTGTGAATGGATTGCTGAACAGAGGGGTGCCTCCTCAATCTACGTTCCCTCCACTGGTCACGAAAGTTCACGTATTACCTGTATTTTGGCCATTTGTCTGAATGGAAAGAAAGCTACACCTCTTATCATCACTAAGGGCAAGAAAGAGGAGATTGAACGTGTCTCCGGCATTTATGTTCTTGAATCAGAAAAAGCCTGTTGCACACAAGCAGTTATAAGGAAACGCTCCCCTTGCACGCCCCTCCCCCTTCCCCCCACCTGGCTGTGTCTGAGAGGCTCTGGAGCGGCCTCCTCCTTCCCCTGCCTGCCTCCCCTGCGCCACCTTTGCCGCCCGCCGCCCCGGCCGGCCCCGCCCGCGCCGCGCTCTCTAACCTGCAGCCGCCGGGCTTGCAGCATGCGCACTGCCCGGCATCCCTAAATGGGACAATTCTGTCTGTCACGTCGCCGCTCAGCCGTCTCCACAGAAACTTTTGTCCCGCCGGCCAATCAGATGAGGGCGGTCGAGGAGTGGTGGGGGGGAGGAGGGACACAGGAAGGCGGGCGAGGGTTGGCTGGCTGGGGTGGAGGGGGGGCTTTTCTCCCTCCCCCCCTCCCGCAACCAGCACCATCCAGGCTGAGGCCGGTGCCCGAGAGAGAAGGACCCGGGCAGAGTCCGGGCTGTAGGAGCCCTCCTCCTCCTCCTCCCCCCCCCCGCCCGTGAGCCAGCCCCGGCGTGACTCGCGCAGCCCCAGCCGCCCGCCGGCCGGCCGCCCCCTCCCCCCCCTCTGGTCCCCACCGCACCTTGCGAGCCTTTCGGGAAGAGCTCGGCGGAGCCGGACCCGTGGGCTCCAACGCCAGCAGCCGCCGTCCCTCGAGCAGCTTCGGAGGGCGGCAATCAGACGAGCCCCTGGAAATGCTCCGTGGCGGCGATGCCTCTCCGCGACGCGCGCTGGACGTCTGAGGCAGGGGAGAACTTTCTATCCCGCCGCCTCCCTCACACCCATCGCAAGGAGACCTGATCCGGAGCCATGCCCCTTTGAGGGAGACCCGCTTGCCCGCCAGCCTCTGTCCCCCCGCCCGGCACGGGGAGGTTGCCTCGGGGAGAGAAGCCGGCGCCTCCAGGATAGACACAGGAAGGCGGGCGAGGGTTGGCTGGCTGGGGTGGAGGGTGGGCTTTTCTCCCTCCCCCCCTCCCGCAACCTGCACCATCCAGGCTGAGGCCGGTGCCCGAGAGAGAAGGACCCGGCTCCAGGAGACTCGACTTCCCCCCTCTCCTCCCCGGCGGCCGCTGAGCGGCCGGGGCAAGGTCTCCAGTGCGCTATCCGGGCAGAGCCCTCGGGAGACGCGGCTGGAGGCGCTGGGATAGTCCGGCCGGGCACGAGATTAGAGGGTCAGATCACGTACCGGAGAAGGCGAAGGAAGCGCTGCTCGCCTGGTCCGGGAGGCTCCGAGGGGGTGTGTGTAGGGGGCCAAGGTGACCAGAATGAGCCGGACTGGGGAGCCGCTCCGGAACTGACCGCCCGCCCTCCGGGGGGGGGGTGATTGCCGTGGGACCTCCTCCTCCTCCTCCTCGGCTGTGGATCTCCATGAGCCCGGGGTGAACAGGTGCCCCCCCCCAGAGGTGTGGGAGAGCCGGCCCGGGTCTGCTTCGGGGGTGTGTGACTCGCACGAGAAGGATGGAGAGCGGCGACCGGGACATGTACCGCCAGTTTCAGGACTGGTGTCTCCGGACTTACGGGGACTCGGGCAAAACCAAGACGGTGACCCGCAAAAAATACGAGCGGATTGTCCAGCTTCTGAACGGTTCCGAAACCAGCTCCACGGATAATGCCAAATTTAAATTCTGGGTCAAATCCAAAGGCTTCCAGCTCGGCAGTCCGGACGAGGTCGGTGGTGGTGCTGCTGCTGGTGGAGGAGGAGGGAAGCAAGTCCTCTACGTGCCAGTCAAGACCACGGTTAGTAGAGAAATTGTCTGCTTTCCTATGTAGCCACATCAGGGAGGAAAAGTCGGAGCAGCAGCAGAAGCCACATCGCTGTCACCTCAGCCCCCTAGCTGGCTCAGCCCCCCTCCCTTTCCAAATCGCCCCCCCCCCCGTGTTTCATTTGCCTGGCACCTTTCCCCTCGCTTATGGCTTTGTGATCCTTTCTTCCTTCTACCCAACAAATACAGAAAACACACCCCTGGGGAAGATCTTTTCTTTCGCTCTCCCTGCTTTTTTTTTGGGGGGGGGGAGACGTATTATCCCGAAGGGGGAGGGGGATGGTGGCCAATGTTCCCTCTAAGCCGTGGAGTGTTGTGAGCAAAAAATCTACTTTGTGAGCTACTGGCATTAAAGCTGTGAGCAAGTGATTTGGCTACTGCATAAATTAGTTTGCTCTGAAGCCATCCTTCCTGAGCTGAGACAAAAATGTGTGAGCCGGAGGCTAAAAAACTGTGAGCTAGCTCACACTAACTCAGCTTAGAGGGAACACTGATGGTGGCATATCCTCCAGCCACGCGTTGCCCATGCTTAGACGGTTTTTGATCAATAGAGCACAGCAGATCCTTCTGGCAAAAGGCCAAGCGGGAAGGGCTGGTGGTTGATTTGGAGGGGGGTGGGTGTTCCCTAGGATATCAGCTTCTTTTCTTTCATTGTTAGCCCGCATCCCTGGGCAGCAGGGATATGCCTGGCTGGCTGCAGAAAGAGGAGGGCAGGGTAATCAACAAAAGAGCCATAGGCTTGCACATGACCAAATGGGGAATTGCGCTCTCTCTCGCGCTCTCTCTGAGCTTGCTCAAGTCTCTCAGCTGATGCCATCTCAGAAGTAGAGCAAGCCTTTCAGAGGCTGAAGCCAGCTATTATGCTGGGTTGTGTTGGTGGCAGGCGCTACAGAATTTACAGGTTTAGAAGATGGGAACTGTTGGCTACAAGTAGGTTGTTTTCACATCTCCTTTCCTCACCAATTCTTGCGTTTTGAGTTTCACATTTAGGATTGGTTTGTGAAAATGTGTGCAGTGGGAGAAATGTATTCTTTAGTATGAGGGTTTGTTGGAACACAGTCTCTTGCCGGTTGGAATCTTACTTTGGACTAGGGGAAATGGTTGTATGATAAAGATTTCTTAGGACTTATGATAATGTAACTAGGTGTATGTTGTAGAGGGAAATGCTGTGATTAAGTGCAAGTGCCTTGTTCAGTAGTAACAGGGCCAGATACTTTTCGATTCCTATGTATATCCCATGTATAAAAGTACAGATATGAAACTGTATTGAGAGAATGGTTTACATTGTGAAAATGGACTGCAAAAGTAAATACTTAGAACGGTGTGCCTTTTTTACTGGCTTTAGGATTTAAGTTTACCTGCAAGAACAGACTTTGAATACAGAATATCATACTACCCTGTGAAAGTTATTGAGTTTGAGTCTGTCCACTGAGCACTGTTCTTGTGCAAAAATCATTTATTCCAAGGGACTGCATCCACTATAAAGTTCTGGCTACAATATTTACCTTAGTTAAAGTATCACCATAAAACTAAAACCATAGGTATACAACTTGGTTGAATCAGATTTCTTTTATTGACTTTTCCCTTCACTGGAATAGGTTTTTATTTGTGAGCAACATATTTCTCATAGTGATTTTTTTGCTACTATATAGACAAAGCTACAGAAAGAATTATTTTTCTGCGACAATATGTAATTAGTTGATCATTTAGGTTTAACAAAGATAAATTTGTATTTGGGTTCTTCAGAAGTTCCGTATGTTTGCACCAATTACATATTTTGTGTCATTTCTAAAAGGATATTGAGCCCTCCATTATTTAGGCTCTTGATACTGCCATATTTCTGTGACCAAACTCTTTTATGATAGAACCTCTTACTAGCTGTTTCACCTAAGTGCTTATCTTCTTGGACTGGACTGGAAAACTATATACCTGTCACACATACTTTAAGAATTTATTCTTAACATATATGAAGAGAGGAATCATGAGAAAGTTTACTCAGAATCCTACTCAACTCTATTCAGTGGGGCTTATTCCCACTGACAGTAATATAGATTGGTACTGCAGAGGCATCATGACAACATATTAACAATCTATCCAGAAACATTTTGTGCTCTACATTCAATGGCCATAGTCCAGTGCAATCATGCATGCAATTACGCATGTTACATTGGATCGTGCGCAGTCTGCATTATTGTATATTGTGGTTCAGCATTTCTTGCATAGATTTTTTTTTTAAAAAAAATTCATGTATTTCAGTATTTGATTTCTGTAATTTGTCCCATTATAGTATACTTTTCAAATAGAGTGTATAGCATTCAGATGGCTACTGAACCACTAACTTCATACTTTTTGGCATTAGATCTAGTAATAGTTTAATGACATTTTCAGCTTTATCTAAGGTATACTGCATATACATCAATGGTTGGCTTTCCAAAGTGATTTTAATTTTCCCATGCCTCCAAAGTGTATGTGAGTCATATTATGTTACTCTCTGGCACCATGGACAGATACTTGAGTTGGATTCTTAGATGCTCACCATCTCATTCATTCCACAGCAGCTACAGAAAGGTTTAGCCATTTATGGTCACTCCTGGTTGAAAGCTGTTGATTGTTGCATATAGCTACTACACTGCACAGGACAGTTAATTTTCAGCCCCCTGAGACTAAAACAACCAAAACCTTTTTTCAACCATTTGAACAGTCATTCATCATTGCCAATTATGGTTAAAATACACATACCCCTCAGAGTTCATATGAGACATAAAACAACAATTTTAAAATCACCATTTGACTAACAGTAAACAAATGGTCTTCATCTTCACTGTCTAGAATTGTTCTTTCCTTGAAGCTTTAAGGTTTGTTGCTAAGATTTGCTGTCAGCCAGAGAGATTTGCTCCTGAAGGTTCTGTAATCCACTGCTGCTGGTAATTAGACATCATTACTGCTGCTAAAGAGAGAAGGGGAGAGGACAGGCTGAGGCTAATTAACTACTTGATTCTAATGAAAGAAAGAGAGACTGATAGCAGGTGGGAGTTTGCACTGGAACAGACTAGACACACAACAGACTTCATCGAAGCAAGGGCAACTTGCAGGCTTTCAGAAGCAGACCCCTAATCTGTTTATTACATGGCTGGACAGTGAATAAAACACTTGGTCATATAGTTCATCTTTCTTTGCCCTTTCTTGCTTGGAGAACAATCCACAGTCACAGGGTTATGTTACCTTTAAGCAACATACAGAGAAAGGGGACATTTAGCTTGTTGAATGTAGATTTAATTCATTTCAGTGTCTTGCTTCTGGAGAGCAACAGAAGCAAATCAGTCTCACAGTTTTTACATCCCTCTGTAGTTCAGGAGATGCACTTTTGGTCACCAGGCAACAACATCCTGCAATACAGCCATTTTAGGTCTACAGTGGGACAACACACAGTGGAGTATTTATATGTACAGCTCAGTGAACATTCTCTTTCATTAAGTCCAAATTGTACTTTAGAATGTTGGTGAAGTGATGGCTAATCAAAAGGCCTTACACTGAAGCATTAGACTGAGAAATGTGCCAAATGGATGACAAGGATTAGTATAAAGTTTTAATAGTTAGTGTTCACTATCACTTAGCAACATGTAGCATCTCCATTACTTAGTGTAAGTAATAGTAACTGTGCAATGTGATTTTATGAATAGCTTCTTTGAGATCCTTGACTGTTTGATGCATTTTTTTTGGTTTGAAAATAAAACTAGAAAGAAGGAAACTTCAGTAACGTTAAGTGGGAACGCCATAAATGATATTTGGCCATTTGAAACCAAATGTTCAGTTTAAATCAGGGAGGTTACTTTTTAAAAGGTTGTAAAACACTGTATGCAGAATACTCTCAACATAAGTAACTATTAGTTAATCTTTATTTAATATCTATAGTGTAAGTAAACGGTGGCCTGCTATAAGTCTACAGAAACTATGGAAACTCATGTTCCTGGATTATTGATATCCATGAATATCAGAAGAAATATACAGGTTTCAGAAGAATAGTCTATATTAATAAATTCAGAATCTAGGCAAGCTAGGCAAGAGCTTTCTCATGCCTTCATTCATGTTCTTGATTGATCATTGCTTAAAAATATATTCTCATGAAACACACTTTGGCCAAGCAGTATAGTTCTCTTCTGGTGTTAGCCAAATTGCTTTATTTACAACACGCAAGGATGTAAACTTTACAATTTCCCGGGGGGGGGGCTGGGGCTGGGCCAGAGGCATTGCTGTGCCAGGTCCTTAAAAGAACCGAGGCCCAGTGACATCATAGGGAAGAGCCAGTGATGTCACAGGCCATTGTCACTGTTTATGGAGGCGGAGCCATGTGGGATTTAGGAAGGGGCTCTCCAGAAATATAGGGGGACATGGAAACCCTTGAGAACCCCCCTAGCCAGGCCCAACAGCTCAGAAACAAAGCATAGCATGGGCAAAATCCTCTACATAAAACCCTGGAGAACCACTGCCAGTCTGAGTAGACAATGATGACACTGATAGACTGATGGTAGAGAAATCATGCATTGTGTGCCAAAGGATAAAGGTTTAAACTGAGAAGGTCTAAGAAAACAGGTGTTGGAAAGGATCTTTCTCTGTCTGAATCTCTAGAGATCACCTGCATCAGAGCAGACCATGCTGAAGTAGATGGACCAATGGCATGAAGACCAGTGTGGATTGAGGAGACCCATGTTCAGATCTACATTTTGCATGACACTTACTTGGTGATACTGGGTGTAGTGTATCAGGCCCCTACAGGGCCGGGCATGCCTGGGCTTGTCCAGGCAGCAAACACAGCTAGCTTCAGACCAAAAGACAATGGGCAGTAGGATCCTAGCCAGGCCCAATGATATACTGGGACAGTTAGATTTGGGTCCAATAGCAGATTAGAGACCAACAAGAGTTTCAGGGAATAAGTTTCCAAGAGTCAAAGCTCCCTTCATCAGGCTGGGTGATATTGCCATTGCCGTGAGGTCAATATAAGGGAAGGGAGACTGGAGCGAGGAAGTGTGGGATAAAGAGGGGATTGACAGACAACATGTGAGCAGCAGAGTCCATTGGGATGGAAGAGGAATTTACAGGGGGGAAATATCACCAACTGATGTGACTAAGAAAACAGAGCTTTCCAAACTAAAGCATCATAAATTATAGCATGAACATGAACCTATATGGTGATGCATTAAGTGATGTAGCAGTGGAGACAAAACCTTTAGTGGTATTTAGTTGAACTTCCTGGACAGGCAGAGGGTTGCCACT
>NW_015175365.1:0-3516 GCF_001447785.1 Gekko japonicus | reverse complement strand
GAGAGAGAGAGACCATGTGACTGGTTCTCTTCTTTTATTGGGGGATCCAGGAGGTGGGTGGTGGCCGTGCCAACCTCCTGGCCCCACCTCCCTGTTAGTCCGTCCCCAAAACAATCCTATTGGTTGCATGTAGGGAGGGGTGGTTACCTAACAGGAGTGGCTGAGAGAGAGAGAGACCATGTGACTGGTTCTCTTCTTTTATTGGGGGATCCAGGAGGTGGGTGGTGGCCGTGCCAACCTCCTGGCCCCACCTCCCTGTTAGTCCGTCCCCAAAACAATCCTATTGGTTGCATGTAGGGAGGGGTGGTTACCTAACAGGAGTGGCCAATATTGAAATCTAAAACCTTGCTCAAAGAAGGACATCCGGGCAGGTGTGAAACCTTGGCATCAGGATGCTTCATTGAAGTGTTGATGAAGCTGGCCATCCTCTTTGTAAACCAAATGTCCATTAGGCAGGAAATACCAACACAGGAACAAAGCATGGATGTGTCCTACGTGATCACAACTAGATCTGCAATGGGGGCTGTCTCTTCTCAAAGCTGTTGTTTTCTTACTGCTCACAATAATGGAGGTGTGTGCTTCTTCACCAGGCTGGTAACTGTGTAACTTAAACCTTATTCACGTGTAAGGCTTGTGCAGGCACCTTCTATGTGTTGCATCATAATAGGTGACTTGAAATGTACAGTTCTCTGAGCCTATGTGGGTGTGTGTGCACAGTCCATTGTGTGTAGCAATAAATATAGTCCATAAAGCAAAATATCAAGTTCATTCTCTAACACTGGCTTATAGTTAGGAGTTCATGTATTTTAAATACATGTGTGTGAGAGACAGGAGTGAGGTTATGATCTGGGAGAAAGATACAAGGAATAGGATAAGGGGCAGGAGGCAGCATCTATGAGACAAGACTGTTTCCTTGACTCCTCTATTTGGGAGAGACATGTCTCTTGGTTGCCTTTTGTATATATAGATATGCATGGAGAAAGTTATCATGCTTGTTCAAAACTGTTTGTAATGAAGGCTTTCCCCAGATAAAATAGCTGCTTTGGAGGGTAGACTCTGTGGCATTATACCCTGCTGAGGTCCCTCCCCTTCTCAAAACCCCACCCTTTCCAGGCTCCATCCCAAATCCCTAACCTGGAGTTGGCAACCCTGATGCATGACTATTGCAAACTTCTGTAACTTGCAGAGATAGCACTAAAAATTAATGGAATGTGTGAAATGCATACCAATATGGAGAACACTGCAACCTGAACTAAAGACTGTTCATGTTGTAAGGGTCCACACCACAGAAAATATTACTGAAAAATTGTGTAAATATGTCTTGGGATTCACACACAAAATTGTATGTTTTTATTTCAGATTAATCATCACTTTCTGGTCTTGAATTATCTCAGTAGTATGGATTAGAATTATCACTCGTCATTTCAAGTGTGGGGATTATCTATGTGCACAAAAAGAATGGATCAGATTGTTACTTTGTGCCATACACAGTAGGGATGTGCACTCAGATACATCCAGTTAAAAATGTACCTCAAAAAACTGTCATATTTTTTGGCATATCTGGATCTGAATACACCTCACAGAATCTCTGCCAAAGCTGGTAAATTCAATTCTGACTATATCTGGATATATTTGGGTATATTGAGGTATATCCAGAGCCAGAAGTTTAAACTTTAAAACTTTCTAAGGCAGCTTGTTCTCCCCCCTTTTGCTGGTTTCCCAGGCAACAGGAGGGAGTGGGTAAGGAGGCAGTTGTCACAGGCAAATGGGATCACACATTAGAGGGAACTGATGCTAATGTGTGCATGTTTGTGTATATCTGTGTATTACAGGTCTGCCTGGCTGTCTGGTTTTGCTGGGCCTCTGTGGATTGCCAGAGGTTCTGTTGGGCTTGCAAAAGTGCCCTAATTACTTAAGTTTGTTTTGCTGGGATTTTCTAGTTTGACATTGGCCCTGTTGGTGTTGCATTGCCACATTGGCCTTGGGTTCTGTTGGGCTTCTGTGGATTGACACTGGTTCTGTTGGGCTTGCAAAAGTGCCTTCCCGCTAAAGTTCTGCTAGGATTCTCTGGTTTGACATTGATACTGTTGGGCTTGCTACATAGGCTTGTGGTTCTGCTGGGATTTCCTGGTTCTGTTGGGCTTGTTGGTTTTGTGTGCATGGGAGGCATTTGACCAGTGGTTGTTGCAGCATGCTTGTATATGTCTTGCTCTTGGTTTCTGCCCTGGAGAAAACATGAAATTTTTCTCCCATTGGAAAAAATGGAGAATGGCTGGAGGCACCTTATTCTGGGGCCCATAGAACTGGGCCGCTTGACCCAATGTACATGAAACTAGGGATTCTTCAGAGGACAGGTACCACCAGCTCCCCAGCAATTTTGGTGTCATTAGCTTTAAAAACAGCCCTTCCATCCCACTGGAACGTTTCCCCGTAGGGAAAAACAGAGCCAAATTATATTGGAATCTCCCCCACCCAGACCCAAATACTAAACCAGTATTTGGAATCTGAATAACTTGGATTACCAATATTTTTCAACTCCCTAATATCAGGATCCAAAAAAATCCAATTTCCCCCCAAAGTGCACATCCCTAATGCACACATCCAACATAGTAGGGTAGTCTTCTCAATAATCTGTCCTCAGATTCTACAGAATAATTCCTAATATACTCTACACTTTGTATCCTATCATAATCTTCTCTTTTCTCAGTTCTAGAACTTTTCTTTTTTTTGATCACTTAGTAACTTTTGACTTTGCTTGAATGAAAGAAAAGCTTTATTATGTAATTATGTACTTCTTTACTTAATCAACTGTCCTTCTTAAACTATCTTTCAAGGTATAGCTATCAAAAGTGTCTTAGAAAATGAGAACAAATTTTCTGAAGAAAAACTATATCAAAATTTCTCCTCTTCAAAAATTTGCTGTCATGTTTTTATATTTTGTTGCAATCTCAGTTGTCCTATGAACAGTGATAGCAGTAGGCAGAAATGGACAGATATACAGTTCTAGGAAATCAATATGGTAATTCACAAATACACTAGTTGACTTTAGATTTATGGTATAAGATCACAAGGGAAGGGGTCTTGAGAAAAAATGTGATGACTTTTATCTATCCATAGCTTGTGAAGACAGAAAAAGTGTTATAATCAGCCCTTTCCTCACAGTGGATTCGTAGTGGGAACAACCATGTGTTGGCATTTTTTAAACTTCTAAATATTGCTATCTACTTCTGTACGAATATTGTTATGAAGGTACGGTCCTTTCCTATCCAACACTGTTTTGACTTTTACTATCATTATCTCTACCTTCATGAATTACCGTGAGGATATAGAAGAATGAGGAATTTGGGATTGTTTGTATATGGTCTATACATTCTTTGTATAATCTGATGAAGATATTGTGAAAATATCCTAATGAGAGTGTACCCAAGATCTTATCATTGTTCGGTTTCTCATGATTTACTCCTTGTACCGGTATATACACAATGGTAGAAAAATAATTTGTCTGTACTACTTGCT
>NW_015175364.1:1301193-1347949 GCF_001447785.1 Gekko japonicus | reverse complement strand
AACATAAGCTCATATCGTTACATGCCTCCCTCCCCCAAGCTTTTGCATTTTAAAAACATCGGTGATAACAAGATATTTTAAAAATAATAAAGTGAATAAAAGTGTATCTGAGGTCATTGTAAAGCCGGCAGTTCAGCAATACAAGTCTTAAACTTCCCCAGTAGCTCAGGGGCATCACAGCAACTAGAGACTTTTTAGATGAAAGGTGGGAATTCAGAGAAGCTGCTAAATATATTTTTCTGTGTGCATGCTTTTACTGATATGTCAGTGTTTTAAATAAAAAATGAAATCATTTGTCTTCAGGGTGGGGGGGAAGAGAGGGAGGTGGACGATAAAGATGATGATGATAGTCCATCATCAAAAAGTGGGTTGGAGGTGGGTGGGTATGGGTGGGACAAAGAAAACTAACAGAAACATTTCACACAAGGAAAAGGCAACTCAAAATTAGCTTTAGAAAAAGATTGGGGTAAAAGTGATCTCGAAAGGGCCAGGTGGGAAAGAAATGGAGGAGGGGGACCCAATGTGAAAACTAAAGGCACAAAAATGAGTGCAGAAATCAGGGGATAAACTGAAGCAGCATGGGGCTGACACACAAAAAATCCCAAAAGCCCAATAACTCGCATGTACAGGTCTCAGTGTAAACTAACCATGCCACATCTAACCTCCCAGTCAGAGATTATGAGTTGGCCCTTAATTGTTATCTGCTAAAGAATCTCTGGTTGTCTTTGGTAATTGGCAGTGCCATCGTAGGCAGCTACACCCTTCTAAGCTCCTTGACTAAAATGGATTGAGAAAAGTGCAACTTCTTTTAGGACTGCACTGCAGCTTTCTTCAGCCTCGAGGCAAAATGCAAAACCTTACAACAGAAACATCAGATGTGGGAATATGTTTCAGAGCTGATTAGGCTGCAGCCTTTTGAAGCACATAACTTGGTTCCAAATGGCGGTGGGAATCCTTTGAACAGAGTTCCTCTTTACCACTCCCCAAAGTATTTCTAGTAGGTCTAGAATGTCATTGTTTAGCAGAAATATTTAGAGAACGACATAAGCAGGGTTACAAAGTGCAAGCAGCCTGTGAGGGCTTTGAGGTGTTGTTGTTGTTTTTAATTATGCATATTTGCGTTTTTGGCTTGGACTGCCTTCCCAGCTTTCTATTTTCCATGCCTTTGCCCTCATGGGCTTCATATGCACTTGGCAAGTCTTGTCTGCCTGTTATGCAGACAGGTGTCACTGAAGTATGAAAGACATCTCTGCAGTGTTTTTCAGGAGCCGGCAGCTTCACAGCACTGCCCCCCCCCCCGGCCCCTGCAGGCCCTTAGTCAATTTCTGTTCTATCTACCTAGTCTTCTCCTGCTCAGCCTGTCTTCACAGAATTGTGGGGAAGATGAGTTGTACGTTTCCCTCAATTCTATGCGAAGAGTTAGGCTGAGACATAGCGGGCTGGATCCAGCGGAGCATTTCTGTAGGCAGAAGGACTGCCGTCTGCAGATCATGGCTTTCTCGCCTCCCTCTCCCTAGACAGGCCCAATGACCTCCCCCACCCCACCCAATCCAGCTCCCAGCATTTCAGCAGGCATGCAACAGGAAGGGGAAGGTGAGAAAGTCGTGCTTTGCAGAAGGGAAGCTTCTCCATCCACAAAAACGTTGCCTGGGATTCAAGCCAGTGCTCAGCCGCTACAAGCACCGGGAGTTCCCGCGCAGCAGGTACCTGTCCAGCAGCCGGTGAGACCGCCTCCGCCAGTGCCTGCGCAGCCGCCGATGCCAGGGGGTCCGCCGGTGCCGGGTCTGCCGCCGCCGCTGAGGCCAATACCAGCAGGGCCACCGGTTGTACCGGGTTTCCCTCCCAGGGGAGCTCCGGGGCAGCTGGGCCCGTTGGTGAGGCCTCCACGACCCAGACCCAAGGATCTGCTGGAGGCTACCTTCGACGGCAACCCGGATGAACTCGCTTTCTTCACGGTGAGGGTGCATAAATTCGTAGAAGAGAGTCGACACCTGTTCCGAAATGAAGCTGGTCTCATTGATGTCATCTCGGCAAGACTGAAAGGAGACGCCGCCACATGGTATGTTGGACTGCACAACGACCGCGGTCCGGAACTTTTGAATTTGCGAGCATTCATGTGGGCGCTGAGGGCGAGATTCGAAGATGTCAACGCGAGTCAAAGAGCTAAAGCGTTCCTCCGGACCTACCGCCAGAACAAGAAGTCGGTTCGCGAGTACACTCTGGAATTCCACAAGCAAGCAGCTAAGCTCCGAGACTACCCTGATCATATATTGGCTGAGATGTATCGCTTGGGTCTCAACGCAGAAATCCGAGAAACGGTTCTGAAAACTGTCAACCCTGTCTCCCTGATGGCCTGGACCCAAGAAGCTGAAAATGCAGAAGACCGGCTCACCACCATCAAACTCGACCTGGCTGCTACGACCAACAGACCCGCCGCTGTCGGTGCCTCTAAACCCAAGACTCAACGCCTGTCGGAATCGGCAAGGGAACTACGGATGAAGATGGGGCTCTGTCTCAAGTGCGGGGAGAAGGGGCATTTCGCTGTGGATTGTGGCAGCCGTCAAGTCAAAGACAAGCCGCCTACCCCAAGCCCGAAGACACCGCTGTCGGGGAAGAAGGGGATGGCTAAACCGCGTTTCTCCAAAGCTCTGCAGGCAGCCCAAGGTTCGGGGGAAAATGAACCGGCTGCCGCCGAGTCCGAAGAAGAGCTGGTGGCTGAAACGGCGGAAAACGACAACGGCCTGTTGTGAGAGGCGCAAAACGACAAGGCCATTCTAATGCTGCGCCCAAGGTGGTGAGAGAAACCCCTTCCCTATTTTTCGTGACTGTCTCCTTAATGAATCCGCTCCTAGGAACCCACGTTAGGGTAAGAGCGTTGATTGATTCTGGGTGTGGGAGGGATCTCATCAGCCCTAGAGTGTTAGTTGCACTGGAAGCGGGGATAGTCCCCTTGAAGTCCCCCATCATTTTTACTCAGATGGATGGGGCACCCATGGAACCTTGTACGCACGAGACTATGGCTTTGCGGTTGGGGGCGGGAGATCATTGGGAATCCAGGTCCTTCATTGTCACCCCTAAATCGCAGTTCGACTTAGTACTGGGGAGTCCCTGGTTGTTTACCCATGACCCTTACATCTTGTGGGAAGAAGGGGTTGTCAAATTTGTGTCGGCTAAGTGTGTGGATCACTGCTGGGTGGATTCGTGGGGGGACCAGCCGACCACACAGTTCCCCTGCGGCACTTTGCAACCGGAAGAGTTAGCTTCTTTGCCTCGAGAGTATAGAGACTTGGCAAAGGTGTTTGGCGAAGAGGAAGCTAACGAATTGCCCCCTCATCGCTCGACTGACTGTGCTATTGAACTTTTGCCTGACTGTAAATTACCCAAAGGTAAAATTTATGCGATGGGGCCGGCTGAAAAAGTCGAACTGCGGAACTTTATTGATAAAAACCTAGCCCGAGGTTTCATTCGCCCGGCTTCCTCCCCTTTCGCCGCGCCTGTACTTTTCCGAAAGAAGAAGGACGGGGGGCTTAGGTTGTGCACTGACTATAGGGGTTTGAACGCTGTTTCTTTGTCCAATGCTTACCCCCTCCCATTAATTAAGGACTTGGTAGCTGAGGCCACCAAGGGCAAGATCTTCTCGAAACTTGACCTCCGGGATGCATATTTCCGTGTGCGCATCCGGGAGGGGGATGAAAGTAAGACTGCATTTAATACCCCTTTGGGGCAGTTTGAGTACCTCGTTATGCCCTTCGGCCTTCAAGGGGCTCCGGGGGTCTTCATGAACCTAATCAATGAGGTCCTACATGAGTTTCTATTCAAAGGAGTGGTCCTTTACCTTGATGATGTGTTGCTGTACTCTCAGGACCTCCAGTCGCATATTAAATTGGTGCGCCAGGTCCTTAAGCGACTTTATGAACACCACTTGTTTGCTAAGCTGTCAAAATGTGAATTCCACAAGACATGCATTGACTTTTTGGGATACCGCATCTCTGGGGGGAAGGTTGAAATGGACCCTGCTAAAATTCAGGCTGTACTTGACTGGGAGCCCCCCAGGACCCGCAAACAATTGCAAATGTTCCTCGGATTTGCCAATTTTTACAGAAATTTCATCCAGAATTTCGCGCAAATTGCCCTTCCCCTGACTGAGTTGCTAAAGACCAAAGGGAAGGGTTTTGATGCTACGAAACCTGGCGCCCCGCTTAAATGGTCCCCTGCTTGCGCAGAGGCTTTTGAGAAACTTAAACTGATGTTCACCTCCGAGCCGGTGCTGGCGCGCCCTGATGAATCTAAGAAGTTTATTGTCCAAACTGATGCCTCGGATGTGGCTATGGGGGCCGCTATTTTGCAAGAAGGGGAAGATGGTCGGTTACATCCCCTGGCATTTGTGTCTAAAAAGTTTTCTGATGCCGAACGAAACTGGGGGATTTGGGAAAAGGAAGCGTCAGCGATCCGGCTGGCTCTCTCCACTTGGAGGCAGTGGCTGGAGGGGGCGCAACTGCCGTTTGAAGTCTGGACTGATCATAAGAATCTGGAGATGCTGAAATCCCCCCGTTCTCTCAACGCTAAGCAACTTCGTTGGGCGGACTTCTTCGCTAAGTTTCGATTCACACTTCGTCATTTCCCGGGGGCGGCTAATTCCCTGGCTGACGCGCTTTCACGCCTCCCACAACATGACAGTCAGCGTGAGATCATCATGGACTCTGTTTTTTCCCCCTCCCATCTGGGGGGGGCCGTGGTCACCCGGGCGCAAGCGCGAACGATTCCACACTCTGATGAGACTTCGCCTTCCCTGTTCCCTGTGGGAGGGGGGGCCTGGGTCCAGAAATATCTTTCTGCTTTTACTGCTGAGGATGATGCCTCCCTTAAGACATTACCTGATTGTGTCCGTAGCCCTGAAGGTCTGATTTATTCTGGAGACAAATTGTATGTGCCTATTTCGATGAGGAGGGAGGTGATGGAGTCTGCTCACGGTTCGAAACTGGCAGGGCATTGGAGTTTCGTTAAATCTTTGCAACTCATCCGCAGACAATTCTGGTGGCCACAAATGCGCAAAGACCTCTTGATGTTTGTTAGGTCCTGCCAAACCTGTGCCTTAACTAAACCCAGGATGGGCAAGCCTCCTGGTTTACTGCAGCCACTCCCTACTCCGTCGAGACCATGGGAAGTGGTGTCCATGGACTTTATTACTGACCTCCCTGCGAGCAAAGGGAACACTGTTATTTGGGTGGTTGTTGATTTGTTTTCTAAGCAAGCTCATTTTGTGCCTTTTCCTTCCTTGCCTACAGCTCAGAGGTTGGCGAAATCGTTTATGTCCCACGTGGTGAAAATTCATCAATTACCTGCTAAGTTAATTTCTGACAGGGGGACCCAATTTGTTTCTAAATTTTGGAGGGAACTTCTTTCCATTTTAGGGGTCGAACAAGGGCTCAGCAGCGCGTATCATCCTGAAACTGACGGACAAACGGAAAGGGTTAATCAGACTCTGGAACAATACCTGCGTTGTTTTACTAATTATCAACAGAATGATTGGTGTGAATTATTGCCTCTTGCTGAATATTGTTATAACAATACGGTCCATAGCTCCACAGGCATGTCTCCTTATAAAGCTGTATCTGGTTACGACAGTCCCCCCCTCCCTTTCTTGGAGGGGATGGGCCAACGTCCTGTGGGGGATGCTGATACATGGTGTATGTCCTTGCAAAAAGCATGGCCGCTGCTATGCCAAACACTTGACGCAGCCAAGGCTGCTTACAAGACCCAGGCAGACAAGGGTAGGGTGGTGGGGTTTGATCTGAAACCTGGGGATCTTGTGTATGTCTCGACCAAGAACATTAAGATGCTGCGGCCTAGCAGAAAATTGGGATGGAAGTTCATAGGTCCATTCAAAGTGCGTAAAGTCATAAATGATGTGGCAGTTGATGTTGTTTTGCCTAAGAATTTACGTGCCTTGCATTCTGTCTTTCACATGAGTCTATTGAAGAAGGATCCTGGACCGTCTCCTTGGAGACCAGAGACTACTCCTCCTCCGCCTGTCATATTGGAAGGGGATGAACATTTTGAAATAGCTGATATCCTTGATTGTAAAGTGAAACGTGGTAAACTCTGGTACCTTATCGAATGGGTTGATTTCGGTCCCCAGCACCGCGAATGGGTGGAAGAAGGGGATATTCGGGCCCCTTACCTGATCCGTAGTTTCCACAGAAGGTTCCCGGACAAACCGGGAGGTCTCCCGCCCAGCCCGGGAGGTCTCCCGCCCAGGCCGGGAGGTGTGTTGTAAGTGTATTTTAAGGGGGGCAGTATGTCAGCAAGCTGCCATTCTGTTTTCTGTGACCTCTGTGTACATATCCTTTCCCTGTTACACCCGGCTTGGCTTCTATCATCCTGCTCCTGCTTTGGAATGCAAAAGATAACTGCTGGAGGTTGTGTGGGGGAGACGATGCTGTAATGCTTGCCTATTGATTTTCCCAGGACTACTGCACCTGTGTTTTGTCTGATCTTCTGCCTGGTTCCCATGTACTGGGCGCGCAACCGTTTCCTTAGCCCGCCAGCGGGAAAGATATTCATTGGATCTGTATCTGTTTGAAGTTCCTTTATTATGCTTGACCTAACTGTGTATCCCCAGTTCTAACAAAGAACGTGTTTGAGTATGTCTTCAACGCTTTGAAATAAATTTTGCTTTTCTTTAAAACGTGGATTTATTCTCGATGCTTGGGGATCCAACACCGATCCAACACCATCCAGTGAAGGCTGAGTGGAGATTTCAGTCTGCCAACTTGCACCCTACATGGATGATCTCTGTAGGAGAGAAACAAATGAGGAATCAGCAAAGTGTGAGAGGGCACTGGCTTTGTATAGGCTTCCACCGCCAAAAAAGCTCTTGGGATCACCTGATTGGGACCTGCCCAAAAAAAGCTGTTTTTTTTTAAACTGGCCTTGTTTCAAAATTTAGATGTGAGGGGGGGTAGGATATTAATTTGATAGATAAACAGGAGCATGATGTGCAGACAAAGGAAGCGTTCTTCACCATTTGTATTTGCGTGCCAAGAGGACGCGCACACCTGCTTATTAATTTTAATCAGGCTCTTCTTAAAGATACAGACCGAGTGTATCCATAGGTCCTAGTGCCAGGCGAAGAAACTGCAGCCAGTTTACCCAGACTCGAGACGCATCATCCAGAACTGCTGTCAAGTGACCCTTTGACAGCCAAATAACGTTATAGAAGGGAGGAAGAGCTCCAGTTCTCCTGTCCCAGCTATTGCTTTGAGATGGTTTCATTTTGATACATTTGTAATCGACCTGCAGCAAAGAAAAAAGGGCCACGTTTTAACTTTCATTTTCATAAACGTGTGCCATAAGCGTGCATTGTTCTGTCACAGAGGCCAGCCTTATAAAGAACCATGCTTAATCCTAAGGGGGTGGATCCTACTCGTATCCCCTCCATCCACTGAGCAAAGTCTGAAGCCTTCCTTCAGCCTCAGAAACCCTTCTTCCAACTCAAGGGGCTATCTGGCATTGGCGGAAGGCTCCCTGGAGAATGGCTGGGTCCACCCGAACATTTTCTCTGTATCATACAATGTCTCTGAGAACAAGGGCATTAACTCCCAGTGAGCTTTCCCCTGGGTGGCCCAGGCTAGCCCCATCTTGTGAGATCTCAGAAACTAAGCAGGGTTGACCCTGGTTAGTACTTGGATGGGAGGCCACCAAGGGATCCAGGGCTGCCACGCAGAGGCTGGCAATGGCAAACCACTTCTGAACATCTCTTGTCTTGAAAACCCTACGGGGGCCACCTTACATCGGCTGTGACCTGATGGCACTTTACACAAGTCCCATTGAACTCCATGAGAACTCCTTCTGAGTAGATGGCTCTTAGTACCCCAGGAACTTTGTCTGGGATTCCTGACTCTTCATTATTCAGGCGCCTGTTGTTTTCATTTTGTGAGAATTTCCACCAAAGCAGCATCATACCAATATGATGTTTTTATATGTTCGCTTTGGGTGTTTTTTATTTGTGGGCGCTTTGGCCCTCTGGTGGTTGAATTGAATCCACGGTGTATTCAGTTATTTAAATATTTATAGCCCACCTTTCCTGCTATCTGCAATGGCTTGAAAAAGCTTACAAATGCAGGTGTAAAAGCAACACTGCATGGCTGCATTAAAACATCATTGACGACGAGACATCAAAAAGACCTATATATAATCCCAGTTAGGAACCTTCTGATATGTGATTTTATTTAAAAAGCAATCACAGTAGTGTGTGTGTGGGGGGGTATCCAGTTTGGATCAGGGTGACAGCACTAGCAAAGACAGGCTAGCCCTACCTGGGCTGTTTCCCCCATCAGAAATGTCCCTTCTGTACAGTAGGGGAAAACAGGTACAATATAGGTATCTTTTTCTTCTCCCAGGCTCAAATTCAGCCCAAGGGGATGAGTGTGACAAGAAAAATAACAGAGGGAGGACGGGAGTTGCCATAGCTGGAAGCACCCCATGGAGTGTGGCCCCAGGTGTGAGGTGAATATTTCTCATGCAGTCTTTTATAGTATTTCATTTTTTATCCTCACTACCACTCAGGAGCTCATGTAATCAACACTGAGTAGCTACGACCCCTAGTGGCTTCAACAGAGCAGTACACCGAAGGCTGATAAAGCAAGGAGGAGTGGGTGTGGATCAAAGGAAACTGTATAAACCAAAGGAACTATCCTAGAAAAATGGGGTACTACCCCAAAATGTGGAACAATTAAAAAGTTGCCTAGAGAACATGAATGTGCAAGGTTATTTTTAAAAACCATTCTGCTGTGTCAGAACCTAAAATTGTTCACCTTCGTTACTGGAGAAGAGAACCAGACAGGAAACTTGTTTTGTGGGGGGGAACACGGCTGTTTCCACACAGAGATTTCAGCTGAACTTACTTTCAGTTAGAATCAAACAGTCATTCGGGAAGGTGGCATGGTATAGCTCCATCTTGCCAAATCTTGGAAGCTAAACAGGGTCGGTACTTGGAAGGGAGACTGCCAAGGAAGACTCTGCAGAGGAAGGCAATGGCAAAACTACCTCTGCTTCTCACCTTGAAAGCCCATTTCTGGGGTTGCCATGAGTTGGCTGCAACTTGACGGTGCTCTACACCCACAGCAGATCAGGGTGCCTTTGACTGTGAGATGAGGCAAGTCTGTAAGTATTGGGCTGCACCGAGACTGACAAGCTATAATGTTTGGTTCTGGTCCAAAGCGCGGTTCCGGTGCCAGTTGCTCCAAAGTGCGGTACCCCCAGTATGTCTCCTTTGAAATACAGGACCAGCACTTTGGACCAGCACACAGAATGTGTCCCCTCGAAGGGGAGGGTCTGCTGAAGACAGGAGTGTATGAAGTGTGGGGGTCCAAACCTTATTTTGGGTGCAGGGGGCACTTCTTTATTCAAATCTCCTTTGAAATGTTGTTTAATTTGCTGCTTACCCATAGGTATGAACTGGTAACTTCCACTTCAATGTATCTGAAGAAGGGTGTATGCACACAAAAATTTATACCTTGAATAAACCTTTGTTGGCCTTAAAGGTGCCACTGGTCTCAAATGTTGTTCTGTTGCTTGAGACCAACATGGCTACCCACCTGAATCTATTTTTCCTCTGACAGAAGAATTAGAAGAAACAATAGGAATGGGAAGATATGGAAGATTTTGTTAATGATCCCTGTTCTTACACTGGATTGTCTTCACTAGCTGCAAGAGATACAGATAGGAGTTACAGAAAGCACATGTAACGTTTGGCATTCTTTTACTAATGTCTTTAGAGAGACAAGAACCATTCATCTTCAGTGAAGCAGCTGAAATTTTTTACTTGCAGAGTGTTCTGTTCTGGACACACCTTGTAGCCTCTGGAATGCACATATCTGGACCACGCGTCTACAGTAATGCAATTTCTATATGTTTAAGTGCATTTTAAACATTAGTTTAGTGATTTCCTGCCCCACTCCCCTACTTTTAGATCACAAAGCTTTGGCATTCTCATGATAAACAGGGAATTTAGCAATCAAAGGGATTACAACTAGTGTTTATATGAGGGTGAAGCATAATCACAGATTCGTGTATCTTCACATATCGTGTTTATTCCTGTTCCTTAAAAAAAGAACCTTATCAGGAAGCAAAGCTGTGTTTTCACATTCATGAAGTTCCACACTGGTTTCCCAGTTGCTGCAAAATTCCTCAGATTGTGTGTCCCTGGAATACAAAATTCTTTTTTACCACTATCTTTACAATTGCCTTGTAACAAGGCAAAGAGATTTATAGTTCCCCAGAGCAGCTGCATATGGTGAAAACTCCAATGCCCCAACCCAGCTAGGGGTGGCTGTGTAGCAAACAAGCATCCTCCGTGCCTGTATCCCTAGTTGGGTGTTGTACATGCAAATGGGTATTACACCTGCCATTCCTGATTCCTGGTACTAAAATAGCGGATCGAGCATGCAGACCTCCAGTCAGATCGTCAGCCATAGCAGCACCAACCATCTTTTTGAAAGATAGGAATGGGGAAGCAGAGAGCTGGGTTCAGTTCCCTTATCCCCTATACATGCATAATTGAATCAAAGCCTGAGCCTAAGATTCAGGGAAATTCAGATAAATTCGGTAGCAGACAGTTACATTAAATGCAGGGCAGGAGCAGCACTCAGTGGTAATAGAGAGGTGCTGCAGAAAGAGACATCAGGAGCATTAGAAGCTTTAGAAGCCGAGAAAAACAGGGAGTGGGACTGATCTATGTGAGTGAGTCTCTTCTGTTTGTGTTCAGGTAGCTGAATAACTGTCCACCAGTGCATTTATAAAGACTAGCCTGCTTCCATAGCACACACACACATACACACAACATGTTCCCCAGCGAGACCTTGCAGTGTCACAAAAAGAGCTGCAGGAAGAGGCTGCTGGAATACTCACAGTCCTAAGAAGGTCTCCTTGGCAGCAGATCCTATTTTGCCCAATGGGGCTTAATTCCAGAGAAGTGTTCTTAGGACTTCAGCCAAAGAGTCAAACTAGACATGCTGTTTTTTAAAGAGTTGCGTATTCTGTGCACACAAAGCAGCAAAAGTGGGAAATGACTCTTCCCACAGCGCTTCTTCAGGACACAAAAATGGCTGGCGGGGAAGTCAGGAGCTCTTTCTTACCCAAAAGCAGCTTTCTAAACTCAAACAAGCTCCCTTTTATTTCTGAACAGACATTCCCCGTAACCCAGATCCAACTTTTTTTTTTTTTAAGCAGGTTTTGCTGGGCCATAACAGAGCAATCCTAAACAGAGCCACACCCTTCTAAGGGTGTAACCATAACAATGCAGTCCTATGTAGACTTACTCCAGCCTAAATTTCCTGAATTAATTTGGATTAGGACAGCACTGTCAATCTCTTGCACAGTTTAGTGTTCTTCTGGCATGAATTGTGGGCTAGCTGTATGATTTTTAAAGGAAGCATAAACAGGTTTTAAAAGTAAACTAGTGTTCTCTTTTTGAACTCATAAATGAGGCACTTTTTGTTTTATGTACAACACCTTGAAAAACAATATCTGTGTCATTATGGTAAGACCCAGAGAAATAGACATGAGGACAGTGTAAATACTGTAAAACCTCTGAAACACAGTTGGCCCTGATCCAAGAAGTACTCTGGTGCATTTTCTTTCCTGGCCAAAGCTAAAGTTATGAGCTTTATCAAAAAGCCTGTAGTGAATACACTGGTTGCGTGTCAAGTATAAGAACAAAAAACACTCAGTCTAACTTCCTTTCCTGGAAAAACTCTGTTGGATCCAAAGCAGCAGGAGCAATGTACCTTTCCCAAGTACAAAGCACACATATAAGGAGATCATTGGGGGGGGGGGGCTTTTCTGCCTCTGTAACCCACCAGAATTCTGGCTGCATAGATCCCTCTCCTACTTTTTCTCTCCCAGTAGAAGAGTTGGGGGTGATTCAAGAGACTCAAGTCAATAAATGGCAGCACTGTTGTGGCTTGTCAAGTGAAAAAGAAAACATTCAAGGTATTATAGTTTTTAAGGTAACACACATTTATCATAGATTCAGGTGGGCACTGGGCAGCCATCTTAGTATCAGACTTCCGGTCAAGTTACTCTCAACAACTCTGTCTTTGGCAGTGATATGTTTATTGCGGTGTATGCATGATCCAGAACATCACTTGTGTTAGAACTGAAGTATTTTGGCGGGCATATGCTTAATATAGGTAGTTCAAACAGACCCCTCTTCCCTTCCCCCATGTACACATCACAAGCACCCGCCTAAAGTTGCCATCTCAACCAAAATAAGATATATGGTTTGGTTATCTACAGCGAAAGCTGGTACCAGAAGCTTCAAGGACACCTTTCCCTGGGAACTGGAAAGGAGGCACATCTTGCAGGGAAAGTTATGGCGCCTAAAAGCAAAAGTTCTCACTCTCTCAACACATGCACTCCCCTCCCCGTAGGAATTCCCTCCCTCCAATAACTATGGCAACCCAAGCAAGCAAAGTGAAGCAAGGTTTGACACGTAGTCTGAAGCAGTAGAACAAATTTTGAGTCCAGTGGCACCTTTAAGACCAACAAAGGTTTATTCAAGGTATGAGCTTGCGTGTGCATGCACCCTTTTTCAAATATATTGGAATGGAAGGTAGCAGTTCAAACTTGTAGACAGGCTGAACAGCAAATTAGCATGTAACATGATGAAGATACTTTAAGATATGCAAAGACAAAACTAAATAACAAGCTAAGGTTATGAGGGCAGCAGTTGTTTTGATTTAATTAGGGGGGCAAAGAAATGCCAAAAAGGAGATAGATGTGTGAGGTATCCTTTTTGGGAAGTAAACTGCTATGTTCGCAGGCATGGAGGCAACCAACAGCAGGTTTTTCTTCTTTAGGGTCTCAGCAAGACATTCCAATATTCCTTACATTACATTCAATATTCTAATATATTATTCTGAAAAAGAAATACACTAAAATACAGAGGATTTATAGCCCTTCTTATTGAGAATACATATTTGAGGACTGAATCACAAACCGAACCAGTTCATTTAGCCCCTAAGTTCAAGACAGTTCGTGGTTCACAAACCAGGCACACAATGACCTGCAAACCAAACTGCATTTTCCCATTTCATGCCCATCCCTAGTTATTTATTTAATGCCCAGAACATCCAGGTGTTTCTTGAGATTCCTAGGCAGTGCTCCAGTGACAACTGGCATGATGGTAACCTTCTTCTCCCAGAGGTGTTCTAACTCTGTTTATAGCTCTTGGTATTTTGTGGTCTTCTCATGTTCTTTCTTTTTTATTCTACTGTCTCCTGGGAGTACAGTGTCAATAATTCAAACCCTATTTCTCATTTTTTTTTCTACAACTGTGATATCGGGGTTGTTATGCTCCAGGTGTTTATCTGTTTGTAATCGGAAGTCCCAAATAATCTTTTTTTTGTCATTCTCAGTGATTTTGTCTGGTTTCTGCTCCCATGAATTTCTGGCTGATGGTAAGCCATAGTTCCTGCAAAGATTTCAGTGCAGCATAGCTGCTACTCTATCATGATGTTCTTTATAGTCAGTTTGAGCAATTCTACTACAGGCACTGACCACATGGTTGACTGTTTCATCCTATGTCTTACAAAATTGACATTTGCTGTTATCACTGGTGTTCTGAATCTTGACTTTCATCCTTTTTGTTCTGAGTGCCTGTTCTTGTGCATCTAGAATGAGTCCTTCTGTTTCTTTCCTCAAGTGCCCGTTTTGGAGTCACTTCTTTGGTTTGGTTTGTGAGGTTCATGGTGCCCCCAGGAAAGTGCTTTCTGGGGAAATGACAGGCACAGGTTCAGAAGGGTATAGAATGGATCCTGTGCGAGCTAGAGAATCAGACTCGCAGGGGACCTCCCCCTGATGCTTTGTAAGCAAATGTTGACTTTGTAAGACAAAGGGTGAAACAATCGACCATGTGGTCAGTACCTGTAGTAAAACTGCTCAAACTGACTATAAAGAACATCACAATGGAGTAGCAGCTATGAAATCTTTGCAAAGAACTATGGCTTACCATCAGCCAGAAATTCATGGGAACACAAGATCAACAACAGCAAGAATCCTTTGAAGATACCTCTGCAATTTCAAAGAACTTGGCTAGATCTTGAATTGCAGAACACCATCTACCAATCAAATATCTGACTGTGACAAATAATGATGATGATGATGTGACTTTTTAAACTATATTTAGGAGATCCCTGTTGCCTTACTATTGCCCATTAATATATAAATTGCTATCATCCCAATTCAGGCAAACTATCTGAGAAGACTGTTTTAGCTTAACTGTTTAAGTGTTATCGGAGTGCAATAATTTTAACATTTCTTTTCCAAATCTATAGATTAGACAAGTTACCTAAGAGGGAGTAGTCATTTCACCACATCCATTGACTATACTTTCTATATGTGAACTATCTTGTCCTAGGATATATCAACACACAGAGAGAAGTGTTTCCTTAGTAAAATATTTGTATTTTCCTTCATTGTTTTATCTGCTGTACTAGTTCATATATTTCCAGACCCCTTTATTCCATTCTCCTATTCCACCTGCATATCTTCTACCATCCCTAGATATTGTCTATCTGCCTGCCCTATGTTTTAATTGCTTTGTCCATCTTATTTTATACATGTATTTTACTTTTGGTTTTAAATTGATTTTTTGATTGTTTTACAATATTCTGCTTCTAATTGTTAGCTGCCTTAGTGGCCCTCTTGAAACAAATTCTTCCACAGTGCTTCTCCTGGACTTTTCATCATTTTCCTATATGGCCAGAACTCAGTTTATACTTTTTTCTATTAGAAGAAGAAAAAGACGATGACGGCGGCAGCGACATTGGATTTATACCCCGCCCTTCACTACCCAAAGGTGTCTCAGAGTGGCTTACAAACTCCTTTCCCTTCCCCTCCCCACAACAGACACCCTGTGAGGTAGGTGGGGCTGAGAGAGCTCTTGACAGAAACTGCTCTTTTTTCAAGAACAGCTCTTATCAGAACTATGGCTTGCCCAAGGTCATCCAGCCAGGTGCAAGTGAAGGAGTGGGGAATCAAACCTGGTTCTCCCAGATTAGAGTCCACACACTTAACCACTACACCAAACTGGCTCTCTTCTGCTTTCTCCATCTGTGCAGCTGAAGGGGGGAAAGGACAATGTATAATTGTTTTCCCTAGTACACAGGATGCAGTGCATGACTGGTGCCAAGCAGATGTTAGACATTAAAGTAACTACATGTTACAGTTATTCAAAGCTGTGCATTGCACCATGTGAGTCCCTCTGTTTATTAGAAAGCATCCTGTAGAACTGTAACTTTTTAATTGTACACTTAAAGACATTTTGCACTTTTTGTGGCAGGCTCGGGTGCACTGCTAGTTGCTGTGGGGAAAAAGCCAATTGCAAATGGACACATACAAACAAGCAGGGGTGTATGACAGGAGTAGAACTGGCTATAGCTCCCTGGTCCATGTCCATAGTGTGCTGGGATTGCCTGGACTGCTGCATAATGAGTGAATTACTCACAGTTAAGATAACATTAATACAATTCATTGAATTGCTTTTAGCATGGCCATTCTGCAGGCCACTGCTTCTTCAAAACTGCAGTACGGTAATGGACTCTAGAGCCAGTCATGTTGTTACTCAGGTAATTCATTTTAGAACATAAGAAATATGCATGACACCCATGTGTGCAAAATTAGACCAGCCCGTGTTTCTGAGGAGTTTACAATCTAAAGTAAGCAATGCAAGGTGGGGTGGGGTGATATATGGAAGGAATGGACAGTGAAGGGGCAGAGAAGGATGTCATGCAATAACTTGCAGCTTTGTCCTGGTTGGCAATAAGCACCACAATCATGCTCAGAGATTTCCCGGCCTAAGAGAGAATGGGCAAAGGCACTGAAGACAGCAGGAGACCTTCAGATGCTGGTAGAAGGTAGAGAATCAGAAGTTTCTGATGGAGACATGATACCAAAAGAGAGGCAGGGTACCGGGTTATGAAGAACTTTAAGGCCGTGGAGTTTGTACAGAAGATTAAAGAAAACAGGAAACCCATGAAAGGATGTCATGTGAGCCAAGTGATGGGAGAGGTGACTAATTTTGCAGCAGCGTTGTGGGTACAGATAAAAGCACTGAGGAAGAGGAAGGCAAGAGAGAAAGTTGCTGTTGTCAAGATGATCAAAGCATGAATCAGATTTACAGTCAAGGGCTAGAGAAGAATAGGCAGAGTTTTGCAATCTGGTTACAGTCAAGGGCTAGAGAAGAATAGGCAGAGTTCTGCAATCTGCTGCGAAGAAAAGTAATATGAATTAGGGCAAAATTGCAAAGTACAATGCTGTTTTAACCAGCTCCAGTCCACTATTCCCGCAGTTGCTGTGCAGCTGCAGGACAATTTTGCTTGGACCCTGGTGGGAGGAGAAGGGAATCTTGCCTTCCTTCACTCATCATTTCCCCCCAAGCAAAAAATATTTCTGGTGCTGGGTTTTTTGCATAACCTTGAAGCTTGGAATACTCCACTGTGCAGCACCAAATATAAGCAAATAACTTCCAGGTGGTAGTTAATTCTTAGACATGTTAGATTGCATCTACACTGATGTTCTTCTTTGGCTAGCAGCCAGTGGGGCGTTTTGGAGCACCCTCATGACATTGTCCCCTAATTGTCCACTTTCCAGGCTTTCCCCATCCTTGATATGTTCTCTCAAACCTGGGGTTTTTTCCACACGTGTCATTTTATCAGTGCACCTTTCCCCCCTCCTTTTCTGCACATGCTTTGCTCCCTCTAGTGGTCACGTCAATCTTTCATCACTATTTCTCTGTATGTTTTAGAAGCATTTTTAACCGACACAAGTAACAGGTGTAGAAAAACCCCTGGACTGTATCCACGCAGGGAGGATTCTCTGTTTCCCTCTTATCACTGTTGCAAATGCACAGGTACTTGCACTGGCAGAAAGGGGACATCCACGCAAGAGTTTGTGTGCACTTTCCTCATTCAGTCATTGTTTTCTCCTGCATTCTTCTCTCACTATGCCACCAGAGGGTTTGGGGGGGGGGGCTTTTAAAAATATCAGTAATTGCTATTGCACAATAGTGAAATAATACTATACTACGTAATCTACTGCCATGATCTACTGATTTCTCTGAATTCTCAGCTTTCATTTAAAAACAAAGTCCTAGCCTGTGGACATACAAGGGAAAATCAGTAGATCATGGCAACAGATTGTTGTAATGTCACTTTGCTATAATGCAATAGCAAGTACCAGTCTTTAAAAGCCTCCCCCCAAAAGCCCTCTGGCAGTGCAACAAGGGGGGAAATGCTAGCCGGTGGAGAAAAGTTACACACAAAACTCCCATGTGGACACTGTGTGGCTAGTGCAAATGGTTCTTTTGCATTCGTGGAAGCAATAATAGGAAAGCAGAAACTCCTTGCTGTGTGGATGAGACAGCATAGAGACATCCAAGGGCATATATCAAACAGGAAGGTGGGACTGGGGGGAGAGATTTGAGAGACTGGAGAGTCTGCGGTAGAATGATACCTCTTGGTGTTATCATATAAGGTAAAGGCAAAGGTTCTCTTGCTCGAAAGCCAGTCGAGTCTGACTCTAGGGTTGCGGTGCTCATCTCCGTTTCAAAGCCGAAGAGCCAGCGCTGTCCGAAGACGTTTCCATGGTCATGTGGCGGAACGCTGTTACCTTCCCACCGAAGTGGTACCTATTTATTTACTTGCAATTTCTTGCTTTCGAACTGCTAGGTTGGCAGGAGCTGGAACTAGAGACGGGAGCTCACTCCATCATGTGGCACCCGGGTCTCGAACTGCTGAACTACTGACCTTCCACAGCCTGCAGTTCAGCGTCTTAACCACTTGAGCCACCGCAGCTCCTGTTATCATATAAGATCACACTAAAAGCAGTATAATTTTGATGCATACAAGGAAACAGGGAACACACAAAAAAACAAGGTATCAAAACCCTAACAAGGAGGAAGGCAGAGGAGAAGCTTCCCTGGTGGAGAAGATGAACAAGAGATGTAACAAATAGGCAGGCAACCTAAAAAGAGGACCTTGAAAGCCTTTGGCATGGAGAGAATCCAGAAGGAGAGAATCCAGAAGCATACCAAAATCAGAATAGGGGACAGGGAGAAGAAGAATAGAGCTCCTGCTCTTTGATAGTAAGAAATCTGTGATCTTAGCAAAGGCGGTTTTGACAGAGTGCACGTGGTGGAAGCCGGATTGTAAGGGGTCAAGAGTGGAGCTGGAAGAGAGAAAGTCAACCCAGTGGGAGTCAATAGCCTGCTCCAGCAGCCTGCTGTTCACTCCTGCTGTCTTGACTTGTCGTCTTCCAATTTGACTCTCAACTCTCTATAATCCTGACCCAGGAGTGAAGTTATAAAACAGAATGTCTCATGCAGTAATAAAATACACGTAAAAATATTTCCAAGACGGAATATTTCTGTCTTCAAGGCTTTTTCCCCTTTAAGAGAAAAATAAAAAATAAGGTACGTGGAGCTAGAGAGAGAAAGAGCTTGATAAATAGAAGATTCCTTCGAGCCTTATTTTCCTACACTCGGCTAACATAAACACCACTTTGCAATCCAGAACTGCAACCATCAAAGATACTAAAGTGCAGTACAATAGTGAAGGCAAAGATCCAGAAAGATGAATGGAGATGGGCTTGAGTCCTACTGTGCAAAGAAGTTACCAGAGGAAGGGACTGCTGGGATACATGATTTATTACGTTTGGCAAACGTTCCTTGGCTGCTATATCAAAAGTCCCTCTATCAGACAGTTAAGAGATGGAAGCCACCATTACTGGGTTCTATTCTTGTAATAACCTGAAGACCAGAACAATAACATGGCACAGGAACTGCGTCAACAGCTCAATGTCCGAACAAACACAGCCCGCATTTTGAAAGTCTCCAAATTATTAAATGGAAAAAGGGGGTGAGATACACACGGACAGATCAGGTCTTTTAAAAACCTGTGGGCAAATTTCAGTATATTTTTAAATAGGAAAACAGTCTGTATCTTTTATAAATAACTATGTAAACAAGTAATGCTGGGCTAACAAGAGACAAAGGATGTACAAATTTGTGGCGTAAACACAACTCCTAATCTTCTGTGTTGGTGTGTGATGCTGAACTTGTGCTTTAGGAAATGGATGCTGCTTCTTTAAGTTTTTTACAATGTTTTAAGCTGACTTTTTTTCCTGAAAAACTGTGTTTTCTTTGCTTCAGTTAGGCACACTTAGGCCTACTGAAATTCATCCACAGCTACCTCTGTGTTAGATGGTGATCAACAGAGTTTTGAAGGTACCTTCCTCCAACAGAGTCCTAAAGATCATATTTGTGTCTGCAGGAAGGATGCTGTTCAGGATCTCCCTTATTATTTAGTCTGATTTATGGAAAGATCAGAGAGGCTCTTTTTTTCGTTCTGTCTAGATTCAACATGTTCCTTCAAAAGATCTCAAACCTATGCAGTGACAAAACAAGAAGCGTTTTACACATCATATGAACTGGCAGCAGCTAAAATGAGAGCCAAGGATATTCAGTCTGAATAGGAAGTATCATACCTTTTTATTATTATTTATTTTGTATGTATTTTTCTACTGCATATTGTCTACTGAATAATGGATTCATAATTTTACAGGTATATGTGTCTGTTATTCTTGTTTATTGGTTGCTATAAAACATACGTTCAGTGCTCTGGTTGATCTTTAGGTGTTCATATGCTATGTTCACATATGCAAAATGACTGTTCAACATCCATTTGAACAGTTTGGCACCTGGAGCATTCACACTGAGGCTGCCCTCAGTTGCAAAACAGGGTTGCAAAAAACAAAAATGGAATGTAATACAGTCCTTCATAGAATGTACATGTTAATATGAGTGTACTGTATTTAAATGCTAATTCTGCTTGAATACCTCCCTGCATGTAGAAAACAAGTATATCAGAGACAGCAGGGAAGAAACCTTCTCACTTAAACTTCTACATGTAGGGAAGCATTGTATTCTTTTACATACATACATACAAACATTCTGTATTTGCGATCTAGAGATCAAACAGCATTATAACAACAGTGTCTCTGTCTAGTACACACTGCATATAGACTTAAACGTTGAGGAAAATTAAAATTTAAAGCATTAAAAAACCTTCTTATACTTACTAGGTGTCAAAAGTTTGGATTATCATCTTCCTTATGGATTAAACTTTAGCACAGAACTTGGCCACTTTAATGGAGGTCTCGTTTGAATGATCTGCAAGGAGGAGGGATGTGTAAAATATATCTGATGTACCTGCAAACTTAGATGGCATAGGGATGCAATGTTCCCTCTAAGGTCCACAGTGTTGTGAGCAGAAATTCTACCTCGTGAGCGAAAAAACTAGTAGCATTAAAGTTGTGAGTCTACATTTGACTATCGCCAAATTAATTTTTAAGATCACTTCCATAACCTTGTAAAAACCTCAGAATACATTCTTTTAAATTATATTTAAACTATATTGTAAGAATAATTTAAACATTAAAAGAGAAAACAGCATCAAGTAAAATCTCAACCACCCCTGTCCACTATATCGGTAGACCTGGCCTCCAGAGAACAGGTCTACCTACCCCATTCCACTATATTGGTAGACCTGGCCTCCGGTCTAAGGTGGCGTGGCTAGGTCTAAAGGCTGCTTGTTCTTTGGCTATGATGGTCTCTTGGTTTTGCCAATCCCAGAGTTTCCAGCATAGGTGCCTTGCATAGAGCTTTGTCACTACACTGAGCAAACTAACTGGGCAGTAATTGGATGGATTAGATTCGTCTCATTTTCTGTATATTGGAATGATAATGGCAAAGCCCCAGTCAATTTTTAAAGATAAGGGAATATTTTAAAATGTTGCTTCTCCAGTCTGCAGCCTGAAGTGGTACAGGTTAGAAAAACTTGTCTTATATACCCTTCCAGTATACTTATGTATGTACGCATGTATGTATTCCTGGACTGCTGTCTGGGATTGTTCAAGGCCTTTACTTTCCCTCTGTCCATCACAAAGATTGCAGGTGTTTGCTTCACAGGAAGCATAATTATGTAGGATATTCCTACATGACCTTACCGAATGCAGTCCTCCTAGAAGAAACAGCATGGTGTACGCTTGTTCTTGGCATGTGTGTGAACAATGAAGAAGGCACACCCTCCTGAATAACTCCTAAAAAATGTTCCATTATATTCATGTGAACTTGCATAGCCCTTAATGGGATGTTTCTGGCATAATTTTTTTCAGGGATCTCATCTTTGATGTATGGGAAGGAAGCAGTCCGTTACCAAGAACATGTTTTATTTACCTTAACTTCAATTGCTTCTGAAAATGCCATCAATAAAGAACCAAAACCATGACCGAGCAGAAAAAACAACAATAAATTATAAACAGTTGTTAAATGTATATTGTGTCACAGTGATTGTTAGAATCACAGGTATATTAAGTCAAAAAAATCCTCTTAAAGCCATAAAAGGAAACAATCCTTTTAAAAGATGTAACAACATCTGTGAAAGTACATAAATCTACCGTAAATCTGAAGCCCTCCGGTCAGGAGTTCAAGAAAGCAGATAGTCCTCTTACTGAAAGGCAATAAATCATCAGACTACAGAAACCTGTTTTGAAGCAAAATCTTCCTCAAGTCCAGTTGCCATAATAAAACATATCAAGGCAGGGACCTCACTCAGAAAGTCTCCATAATTTCTAAATGCTGCAAGGAGACGAGTGCCCAAGCAGTCTAACATTTGCCAAAAAAGAGGACCGTCTGCTTTCTTGAACTCCTGACGGGGGGGCTTCAGATTTACCGTGGATTTAAGTACTTTCACAGATGTTTATAACGTCTTTTAAGAGGATTATTTCCTTTGACTCTGTGGCTTTAAGATGAGGAGAAGAGGAGAATGTAAGCTGCTTTGGTCCCCACTGCAGAGAAAGACTGTACTTTTCCTCCTGGGGAACCACTGTTGCCAATCTCCATGTGAGGGATGGAGATCACTCAGAATTACAGCTACTTTCAGATGGCAGAGATCAGTTCCCCTGGAGAAAACAGTGGACTCTGTATCATCATACGCTGCAGAGGTCACTACAGCAAATTGACGCTGAGTGCCCAAGGCTGGGGCACTCACCCAGAGCCTCTTTCTAGAGCTCACTGTATTTATTTCCACAATGGGCTTCATTCCTAGCATAATGATAACTTTCATAGGGAAGCTGTGCACAAAATGTAGTTGTGTGAACTTTTATTATTTTTACTGCTCCTACAAAAGGAATGGACATCTTCTCTCAATTTAAACTAATTATAATCAAAACATTTCTAAAATTACCCAAGCAAGCAATGAAGTTTAAAAACAAGTGCTTCCAATTAAGTGAGAAAATTTTGCCTTCTCAGAAACACAGAAGATAATAGCACAAACTACCCTCAAACCAAGTTTAAATTATGAAGCTGAAAGATAAAAACACAGGAATGAAACCTAAACTTTTTCAGACATGCTGAAGTAAGTTCAGATACAAAAATCAAAAGCATACAGAAATGAATGAAATGCTGTTCCTAACTGAGCTATGTGGAACGGGAATCTAAGGTAACAAAGGCGAGAGAAGAAATAGGATTGAAAAACTACCTCTAGGTAGTATAAACAAGAAGATAAATTACACAAAAGCAGCTAAAATAAAACAGCATCACATTGTATAGAAGGTAAAATGATCAGATCTTTCATGGTTCAGCAGTTAAACTGAACTATGAAATGTATTAACAATGACAGTTCTTCTCTGCCTTCTATTCTTCTTACAAAGTATCTGTATGTGTGCATTCAAAAGTTTTGAGGTTTTGGCAAACTGTGCGTAATAATTTCATTTGGCTTGGCAAAAGACCCAGATGAAAAAATTAGTAGAGAGAAAACACGTAGACTTATCTTCTCCAATAGGTCAGCTGAAAATGTGTTTATTAATTTTATTAATATCTCTGTATCCTGCTGCCCCACCCAGAAAAAAATGGTGGTTAAACAGTTAAAACAATTCATACACTGCCAGATAAATCCTGGTTGCAGTTTAAGTAGATGTATTTAGGAGAAAATGAACAGAGACTCTCCTAAAGCACAAAAATGGATAGACTTCAGTTTGAAAGCAATCCATTTCTGGAACTAATTCATTTCTGATAGATACTTTAAGACTCTGGACTAATTGAATAGGAAAGCTGGCACCACGAGTATTTCCAATATCTCCCTTTCTTCAACACCCTCTCATTATTCTGGGCAAGGAGGGTGCTTCAAATGGTGGGAATGTAAAGGTATTGATCTTTTTTATTGATGGTACTGAACAATAGTGTCCTTTGAACTAAGGGGGACTTGGACTTTTGACAAACAAATTCTGGAAGCTTCCCACTGGGAACTTAATTTCTAGTCATGCACAGGCATGATTCAGATTTGGACTGTGGTTCATAAGGAGAAGAGTCTGAAGTGCCATTTTCTTAATCTGCAATGGCCCCAAGAGCCATTATTTACCAGTGGAGGAAACTTACATGTTCTTATAGCCATACATAAGTTTCTTTAGTGGGCAATTTGTGAATCAGATCTCAGTTCAAGGCAGCTGCATATATTCATCTAGGTATTGATTCTGGCCAAATGACAGCATGAAGATACCTATAATGTAGCAGCAACACGATGAAATGTTACACTCACATTGTTAACGCAAAACATTGTTGCAGGAACATAGGTGTGAAGTGTTGTCCAGGGTATGGGTAATGTTGGCTTAAATTAAAATAGGCTGCCTAGCTGGTTTGTGGATCTCAGACAATTTCACATAGTTAATTAATGGCAATCACACACACACACACACACGATATCTGGACCATCAGTCTAAACAAGGCACAGTGGCTGATACTGAAAACACAGCATTTGCCATAATTGATTTTAGGATTGTTAAATCCCAACCTATGTAGCTTTTAAGCTAAGCGATTTAGTGTTGGTTTGGCAGCATTATATAACCTGAACATTGTGGAAAACATCAATGGGCCTTTTTTTAGTTAATTCAGGATTTGGGAATAGATAGCAGTATTTGATATGAAGGGACAGTTTGCATTCTTGCTCCAGAACTAGGTATAAACTACAGTCCAGTACAATTAAGCACTTTTAAATTGCATTAAGAATTACATTAAATTAAATTTTGTCCTTTGAAATTAAAGGAATAACACATTGGTGGCTGGATTATATTCATCTTCTCTGAACTGTTTTAGCAAGCTAGGATTTGAAATGCAAGGGGTTTCAGTAGATAGTTTTCAAATAAAAGTCAATCACGGTGCAAAACTTTTTTTCAAAAAACATTCACATTCCTGGGAAGGAATTTATCAGTAATCCAAACCAGTCCCTAATTAAAAAACAAAAAAACAAAATGATAGCTATCTGGGAGGGGCTATCTTTTTTTTTTCCTGCTGGACTTTGAGAATATAACTCTTTCTCAAGGGACAGAACTTCCCAAATAAATGAAGGCAGTTGGAATCCCTTGATCTATGACCAAGTAGCCTGCTGTGGTCATAATCCGTCTTGGCCTTTAGTGATGAACAGATTCCAACAGCCTTGGTTAACATACCACATATCTTTCTGGCTGTTTGAGGCCTGATTTATACACATATACAGTTGCATGGAAATTGGTTTCCTACGGCACTATCCCATAGAGCAACAGTATGTATGTGAATACTGCACCCATGTGGGCAGGGTCATAGTAGTGGAAAAGGCCATAGTAGCATGCAGGGCCGGCTCTTCCATTAGGCCAACCTTGGCAACGGCCTAGGCGCAAATCTTCAAGGGGCGCAGCTAGACCCCTGCCGCCACCTCCCACACCCAGCATGGCTGTCTGGGCACCTTTTGATCTTGTAAAATACCCTACCTTACACCTCATGAGACTCAAGGAAAGCGGACTTGAGGTCGTCTCCCCAGCGGGATTGTGGATTGTCCCGTCAGCATTTAGGAGACACTGCAGCCAATTCACAGCTTTGATTGTTTGGAGGTGTTTCTTCTCCGGTTCCCCCTCCTGTATGCAAAAATCCTCTTTTCTGGCTCCGCGGGCCCTGTAAACGTTTGCGGGTTGGGCAGTGGGGGGGGGGGGGAATCTCTCCAAACAAGAAAACAAATGTTGGGTTCTATGATGTTAAGCGGTGGGGGACAAAAACAGAATATTAAAGGAGGGCAGCAAACTGAGAACTGAACTGAAAAACAAAGTCTGAGTCCAGTGGCATCTTTAAGACCAACACAATTTTATTCGAGGTATAAGTATCTGGAGAAGCGTGCATGCACACGAAAGCTAATACCTTGAATAAAACTGTGTTGGTCTTAAAGGTGCCACTGGACTCTTTTGTTCTGCCAACATGGCTACCCACCTGAACTGAAAAACATCTGAAGACAGTAAAGCTGTTTAAAATGACTGAAGGTGTTCTTATGAGCCTATTCCTTTTTAAAGTGATTTGATTTCTTGAACCCAAAATCCATTCCTTGGGAATAAAACTGGGCATTACTATCCTGAATCAGATGATCACAATCAGTTCCAAACTATGTGCCAAGATTTCCAAGCATGCTGAGAGGGAATTAATTTAAGGAGTCCCATGGGTTCATAGCACCCACCTACAAAAGAGGCTGTCTGCTGCATCTCAGCATGATTTGAGGTCCAGACCTTGCCTCCTTCAAACCAGTCAACCTCTGCTAGGGAGGGGGGTAGGTAATTCCATTGTCTCTCAGCATAGGGTGCGATTGGAAATCAGAAACAGCATGGGGGGGCAGAAGGTATCCTCGCATAGTGTGCAAAAACACCTGGGGCCGGCCCTGGTAGCATGAACTCTGTATCTCACTGGAATACCATCAAGACAAAGGGCATTAACCAGGTGGAAGAAATCTGCAGTACTAAACCATGCTGTGGAAGAGCACAACAAAAACAACACAAACAGCCCCTACACTGCTGTGTATGTGCCTGTGTCTTGATTATTTTTATATTATCATATTCAATTGGGTAATCGCACGTTTCAGTTGTTCTGATGTAGCTGCAACATATGATCTCTTGTAGAAGAGTTATCCCCCAAATTCATAAAGGATAAAAGATACATTCATTTTTACTTTCTTAATATTCAAATGTTTGTTACAGATGTTTGACCCCTCTTGAATTCCATGTGCTAAGGTGGGATCCTGAATGAAGGAGAGATCCCATATTTTACAGATTAACCTACATAATCGAGAGTACAATGTACCTCAAACCAAGAATGTGTCAGAACTAAATCCAGGCAAGGAACATTTCAGTAGCACAATCCATCTTTGAGCTGCACAGGAATGGAGAAAAGCTTCATCCTGGAGCAAAGTCTTCAAATGAATCTCCACATCAGAGAATCTTCCTAGCCCATGACACAAGAGTACCATATCCAATATACCACTTCAAGTAGTAGTAAATCCGTGGTGCCAACAAGGGGAAGAGGGTAAACACCATTTCTTGGAGGCAGGGTTACTAAAAACCATTTGGGCCCCCAGGAAGATTCCCTCTGCCCACCCCCATCCCACAACATTCAACTGAAACAAACATTTTATGAAAACAAACCACATGACTTGCCCAGGATTATGAGTCCCAAGGCCTTTGTCTCCCTCATCCCTCCTTCCTTTGTAGCCATGCTTAGAGAATACCCTACTGGTTCCCAGTGAGTCAGAACTGAAGCATTAGATTTAAAAGTTTCATACATTCTTTAGATTTATCCAGATATCTTTTAAAAAACAAAGATTTTGATAACAATTCCTGAGATGACTGCTAAAGCACTATACTCCTCTAGAAATTAAACACCTTCTATACTGGTTTAACAAACAAATACCAGGTTTAATATGAGCACTAGTACTTCACTTCACTGTAGAAAAGAGAGCAATTTAGTAATGACAAATATGTATAAAATTGCTTTTTAAATACCCTGTTACCAGGTAGTAATAATAATCATAATCATATGGCATTGTGTGTGGTATAGCCAGGAGATCTGAAGATTGTCTGGCTGCCCGAAGTACTAGCTCCTTTTAGCATTATGCACCAGAGCTAGACTTATTTTGGGGGCTGAGAGAGCTCTGAGAGCTGTGACTGACCCAAGGTCACCCAGCTGGCTTCATGTGGAGGAGTATGGAATTAAACCCGCCACTCTTAACCATTATACCATGCCGGTTCCCTTTATCCATGTAATAAACAGGTACAAATATACCATTTGGAGAAAAGTTTTTTAACATCTTAAAGACCAGCATTTTCAGTTCCACTTGGGTGTTGTGATATAACTAAACTATATTAAAGATCCTGTTCAACACTTAAATACTTACCTATGTCTCTGAAAGGGTAAGCAACAAAAAAACAGAATGACTAGCCCTTTGAGCTTTCCCCAGTGGCAAAATGAGCTGTGGGGGAACCTTGGGGTCTTGGAGACAGCCTACAGCCTCATGAGAGGATTTTAGGAATCTAAGTAGGATAGCAGTTCTGGAATGGCATTTTAATGCATGTTGCATCTTTTGCTTACGAAGAACAGGAACCAAAGGAAAGACAATGTGTCCCAACACTGTAGAACATGAAGGAAGAGCTTACAGTGGAGGCAAAGGTACAAAAGCAAGGATTTGCTGGAACCATGTCCTCAAGGGTCACAATCCACAGTTTTCAACTGTGTCTGGCACAGCTATGGGAATAACAGAATTTCACTGGTAGCTGATTAAACTACATTGGAATGGTAAGGAACTGTTAAGCCCATAAGACTCGTGTTGTTAAGAAAGGGATGCTAATTCCTCTTGGCCTGCATACAGAATATGTATCTTAACCAGCTGGTCCTTTCCACCACCTGACTTATCTATAATTTTTCAGAACATCTGGGAAGTGAAAAGAAAAAAAATATTTCAAAAACTACAGCACAGTTACACGATTACATCTTATATTTGTCAAATTTAATAGTTCTCAAAAGATACATAACAGATTTGTATACAGTACTGGTTCTTCCAAGATGCTAAAAAACAAGGGAGTGGGGAGACAAAGGTGAGAAACAATATGGAGTGTTGACTAGCTTTATGCCCGGAACTGAGCTGTCCATCACTGAACTCCCAGCATAAACAAGGAACCAGGGTCTTCATGCTTTCTTGTATACCCGAGTACATCTGACATTGTTCATGACACATTCCTGGAAAACAAAGAAGATTCACTCGTAAGTCTTTTTCTTACTCTTTCTCTTGTGTGGAAACGGAAACTAACTCTAATGCCACCTGTCTGTCCAGGCTGGGCACAGACAGTTTGCTCTCATCCTCCCTTCCCTCCTTTGCACATGAAGGCTTCGACGGAAGGAAGCCTTCAGTTAAACTCCAGCTTGTTGTGAAGCACAGTAGAACAGATGAATACTTGTTATGCTAGAAGTGTATTCCATGTTGCTTGCTGTTGCTTATAATTCTGTATGGAAACCAGGAGTACATTCCACTTACCACAATCATCTTCCCATCTACCACCTTCCTTGTTATCGTGGTCTCTTTGCCGTCCCATTTTTGGACCTCGATCAACACGTTATCATCACCTAGTGTTATAAGGGTCTGCAAAAGGAATACAGAGACTTTGGTATTTAGTTAGCTCCTTAGTGACCTGGATTTCTAACCTGACCTGTCTGAAGGCCTCAAGAAAAGCAACAGCAATTTTCCATTAAGGAAAGTAAAAGGTGATCAGACTGTAACTCTCATGTTCCTGATCCTTCATTATAATTTATAATTAAAAATGAAAGAAACTGATGGTAAACTTTTTTCAAGCATGTGGGGCACAGGGCAGTGGCCATTTGTATCATCCATCTGAGTGTTGAGGAGTTGTGTTCCCGTGTTCTTGATTATTCAGATTTCTAATTGGGAATGGTAAAATTCTCTTCATAATTTAAAGATCAGTATTATTTATGCTGAATTAAACAATTAAATTAAATTATTAAAAGAATTAATGGGCAGGTACATGCATGCATGTTTAATTGTGCACTGGAATATCTAAAAATATATCTGCTTCCCGGACTGAATTAAAAAATCCTGTAGAAGTCTGTCAGAAACTTGATGTTGGCTCAGATAACTCAAGACTGACTGAAGATATTTTCATGCTCCGTGTGGAACAGTCAGCAAACACATTAATAAATTATTATTATTAATAATAATTATTATTATTATTATTAGCTGCCTCTTGCTACCAAGCAGTCTCAAGGTAGCTAACAACAGCTAAAATATTAACAGATATCAATTAAAAACATAATACAAAGGAATGAACATAAAAACATAATACACTAGGAAATTGTCCTGCATAACCCTGCTTGTTTGGCTCCTGTTTTTTCGAACAGACTTGTGCAGGAAAACATTTCAATCGATTGTGGGTCAGATTGTGGCTCAGTGGTACAGCACCTGCTTGGCATGCAGAAGGCCCCAAGTTCAATCCCCAGCATCTCCAGTAAAAGGATCCGGCAGTAGGTGATGTGAAAGACCCTCAGCCGGAGACCTTGGAGAGCCACTGTCCCAGTCTGAGTAGACCATACTGACTCTGATGGACCCCAGTGGTCTGATTCAGTGTAAGGCAGCTTCATGTGTTCATACCACTATCCTTAATGATGCCCCAAAATCTGCTATCTACAGCAACCACTTCAGTTTGCCTAACAATAGTGTTCCGAATAGTCCAGTACATTGGCTCTAACCCTTCAGTGTCTCCAGCTGTAGGCCTTTATATTTTAACAGAAAGAGCAAAACAGCAGCAGTTAACAGACAGCAAATGGTTAAGAACTGTATAGAGTGCTACCTGCATTTCAAAGTAAATCTTTTGCCTATAGGTAGATGCTTTATTTATTTAAACATTTATACCCCATCTAGTCTCCTCAGAGACAAGGCAGTGCCACAGCAGGCTGCAAGAACACAAAAGTATAACAGTCCAATTAACAAGATAAAAAACCCCAAGATTTTTTTTAAAAAAAAAACCACAGCCAAATCTGCCAGAACCATTTGATAAACTAGTTTGGAAACATCCCTCATTATGAGATGAGGGAAAGGTCATGGCAAGGAGCCAATATGCTTCTATGCTCTAGGTTTTGCTCTTAGCCTCCAGTAATATTCATCACAACATCAGGAAGCACTTCTGGGTCTGAAAGAATCATATAGCTTGCCAACCTTGTGATGTAATGCACAGCCAGTTTCATTTCTCTGATGATGAAGCCTTTTTAAAGGACCATCAGTTTAGAAAATATCCAGTGCTAATGAAGTCAGATTTGTTTAGCACTAATCTGGAAAAAACCACTGACCAATTCAGGCAGGATCTTCAACCTGACTGTTAAGAGTTACAGGGCAATAGTCCAAAGGGGGGGGGGCTGCACCAGTCACCAAAACAAAGATGAGCAAAAGAAGAAAAAGAGGAGAGTTGGTTTTTATGTCCCGCTTTTCTCTGCCCCAAGGGGTCTCAAAGCGGCTTACAGTGACATTCCATTCTCTCCCCACAACAGGCACCTTGTGAGGTAGGTAGGGCTGAGAGAGTTCTGAGAGAACTGTGAATGGCCCAAGGTCACCCTTCATGTGGAGGAAGGGAGAATCAAACCCGGGACTCCGGATTAGAATCCGCCGCTCCTAATCACTACACCATGCTGGCTGATGATGCAGTTAGGGAAGTAAGTGGTTTATTAATAATAGGGTGACCATCATGTGTTTCACACATTGCTTCCCCCGGGGGATTAGAAAGTATAATTATTTCCAAAGATTTCCCCATAGCAGCTGAACAACAGCCCTGAAAATTGTGTTAGTCTTGCAAGTATTGTTGCCTTGAATATCCAATTGTTTGTGTACTGTATCCTAATGTGTCTTTCCACTCTGTGCCCTGCTAATGTGCTTGAGATACATCTGCTTTGTTTTTTTCTAGATCAATGGTATGCTAGTCAAATGATATGACACACTGAGTAACATGTTTCCACATACATCATTTCTGTTGGTTATAGAGCCAGATTTTTGTGGCTTGTGGGGCAAAAAAAAATTCTGGTGGGGCTGCCATGATTTTTCTGTCTGTCTCTAAACAACTGAAGGGTGGAGGAGGCAGCCCCACGGTGGCATCTTCTCATCAGGGATCTGAGATTGTTGGCCAAGGATCTCTTTAAAAAGGGGGGGGGTATCTGGCCTGACAACATCTGGGATTCTCAGGTCTGTTTGGCTGTGACAAGGCATGGGAGCGCACCTTTTTAAAAGTTTTAAAATGTTAAAAAAATAATAAAAACCATTTTCAGAAGGAGATTTTGTGGGGCTGGCTCATTAAGGAAAGGGCGGAGGCCCAAACAGCCCCACTGTAGCTACAGGCCTACCTATATAATGTGGACACTGAAACCACCTTATCCACAAGGCCAATGGAAGAGCCACACAACTCATTACAGGCTTGATACAGCTGACCTGCTGGATGCCAGAAATGCAGAAGGCCTGAGATACACAGCAGTAAAGCTTCATTCACTTTCATAATTTTGGTATCTAAATTTTGATTAATACATAACATTTCACTTGTAATAGCAGCTGAAATAGAATGCACTGGGTACTCAAGAACTCAAGGAAGAATATGTACATCTCAGGCTTCTTTCAGATATCAGTAGAGTAATTGTGAAGAAAGTTACATTTTACTTGTCCATGTGACAAAACTCAGAAAGGAAGAGTCTAATCAGGGGCAATACCAGTTCTCTATTGTGTTCAGAGCCAACTGCTGGTGCAGACATCCCTTAAAACTTCTCGGTAAGAAAGTTTCGGGAAGAGACACGGCTTCGTAGTATAGCACATATCCCAAGTTCAATCCCTGCTATCTCCAGTTAAAAGATTTTAGGAAACAGGTGTTGGGAAAGACCTTTTTCTTCTGGAGACTTTAGAGAGTTGCCAGTTGGAGCAGACACTACTAAATTAAATGGACTGATGATATTACTTGTGTAAGGCGGCCAGATTCACAAGATCTGCAAGAAATTACCTCTGTTTTTCGGCCATCTATTGTATTATCATTGAATTTCTCATTCAGTTTGAAACAGAATTCTGATGATTTGAAAGTACTTTCTGTTTTCACTTTCACTGTATCTCCGTCCATGCTGAAGGTAACATCTGGCTTGGCCATACTGCCCATCTTCCTCATGGCCAAGTTCACACCTACAAAGATACAGGCACAGTCATTATGTTGTCTCGAGATTACCTTACTTTAATTAACAAGCGTGGGGAGGAAAGAGAAATTTAGAGAGTCAGCTGGTGCATTGCAGCACGCCATGAAACAGGTTGCTCAGAGTTAGCTTATTCTGCCTTACAAGTCCAACAGGTCTTTTATATAGAATCTCAGCATATTAGAACATGAGTTCTGGCTCCACCTATAATTAATTATATATTAGATTTTTATTACCCTCCAGAAAATAAAATGAAACCACATGGATAGCATGTACCTATCCCCTGTTATGCAATAAAAGGGACAGGAAAAAAAATATCGTGCTGAATCTATATATATAATAATGTGTTCAAAACCACTTTCTGGAGAGAGGTTAAAAATACAATAAGAGAATACGAAATGTTCACCATGACCGCTACCTTCAGAATCATCCCACTCTGTGGAAACCAAAAGGAATTTGCAGGATACAATATTTCATATCCTCTTGGACTTAGAGTCAGTGATGTGGGGTGGAAACTTTTTTACAAGACTACATTTTCCCATGGAAAATAGGTAAATTTAGTCTCTTCCAGCTAGAGTTGCCAAGGCTGTTGTGCTGCAAATCAGTCATGTTAAAATCTGCCATATGTGGGATATGAAGGGTGGACAAACCCAAGTGCTTGTATGTAGTCCTGACTTCTGCATTGTGTGTTGGCCTTTGTTTGCTAACGTTATTTAAATAATTAAATTATTTACTTAAGCCTGAATAGGAACATTTCCTGGAAATTTCCCACAGAAAACCCACATTACTGCTGTGCCACCCTAAGCAGAGCTACACTCTTCTTAGCCAATGGACTGACACACTCAGAAGGGTGTAACTCTGCTTAGGATGGCACTATTAGACCAACTGCCCTGATCTGGATAGCCCAGTCTATGCCAATTTCATCAGATCTCGGAAGCTAAGCAGTAGGGTTGCCAGCTCCAGGTTGGGAAATACCTGGAGATTTTGGGGGTGGATCCTGAGGACTACAGGGTTTGGGGAGGGACTTCAATGGGGTTTAATGTCACATCCACCTTCCAAAGTGGCCATTTTCTCCAGGTGAACTGATCTCTGTTGCCTGGAGATCAGTTGTAATAGCAGGAGATCTCCAGCTACTACTTGGAAGTTGGCAACCCTATTAAGCAGATTTGCCCCTAGCTAATATTTGGATGGGAAACCTCCAAGGAATACCAGGGTCATGATGCGGAGGCAGGCAATGGCAAACCATCTCTGAACATCTCTTCTCTTGAAAATCCTGTGGGGCTGTCATAATTCAGCTGTGACTTGACAGCAAAAAAGAGAGAGAGAGAGAGATAGACCAACTAACTAAAGATATCCGATTTCCATTCGCTCAAGACAGACTTGGGCCTGTTTAGATTTCCTGCCCTAATACTAAATCTTTTTTTCCCCAAAAAACAATTTATTAGGATATAATAAAAGGTCAAACATATATCAAAACGTATATAGGACTTCCGGTTACGGAGAAGCGAATGGCGGTCACACTCCCGAGACACTCCCAGAGTCGATTCACCCATGCGCGGTTGGGGGGGACTCCGCACAAGTGGAGACTCTAGGAGCCTTAGTGTAAAGGCTCCGGACCAGGGGGCGCACCGGGGAGTTGCCCCTTTACCGACCTGACGGTCGGAAAATTGAGGCTTTCCCCATGCCCCATAGGCCCCGCAGCATTGTGCCCTGATGGGACTTAGCAACGCCACCGGTTCTTTCGGAGTGATGGAGCGATGAAGCGATTATAAAAGACAAAATTGGCTACCAACTGTGAGTTGACGATCAAAGAAAAACTTGAATGCGTTCCTTCCCCCCCCCCCCCGGATTAAACGTATGGGAGGAGGGTGGATAGCCCCCCCCCAACAGAACAAGACTGTTAATTCTGAGAAGGGGGGGGGGAGTGAAAATCCGGAAAGAAAAAATTACCTTTTGGGGAATCTTATGAACTGAAGAAGAGGGACTCATCCCCAAGCTGCGCGGCACGAACTTTTGAAAAGTAAACAAAAAAGTTAAGATGTCGGGGCCAAAGAGGGAGAAGGAGAAGCAGGTGAAGAGGCAAGCAGGAACTTCCAGTCCTGGTCCCCGCCTTTCAGAGACGGCTGCCACTCAACAAGAAAGTGAGATGCTGCGCCCTCTGCTGGATCAAATGCAGAAAATCAATCAAACATTATCCAGCATGGAAAGTGTTCTCAGCAGTCAACAGACACAATTGACTGATACAGCTAAGAAGATGGAAAAGATTGCAAAGAAATGTCTGGTATCAACAGAAGATACACAAAAAATCAAGAAGAAGGTCAATAAAATGGAAAAAAGCAAGAAGTACAAGATAAGAAATTACTGATGTTGCAGATGGAAAAATCAAATTTGACTCTCCGATTTCAAGGAATTCAGGAGGTTGAAAAGGAAGATCTCAGAAGTATATTGGCGAATGCCTAGGCACCACTGACTGGCAGTGAAGCGGATAAGTTAAGCGAAGAGATGGATCTGGTTTACAGAGTCTATTCCACTTTTACAAAGAAAAATAATCTGCCAGCTGAAGTGGTTGTCAAATTTACCAAACAGCGTACCAGAGATCAAGTCTTAAAAGCAACATCACAAACGCCCTTGAAGATTGGAGAACAGACTATAAGGATTTTAAAGGATGTGCCATATGAAATTCGGAAGAAGCGGAAGGACTACAAAGGATTGACCACATTCTTGCAAAATCATCAAATTAATTACAGATGGTTGATTCCAGAAGGACTTGTATTTAAATTTAAAGACAAAAGAGAAAAGATAGACTCCCATTTTCAAAGTTCAATACTTTTTGAAGAGGAGGGAGGGAGGAGCTGTAGGAGGAGTACCCTACAATTTGAGACAAAAAAAGGGAAATAACCCAACATCGGAAAAACTTTTGAAAAAGCGCATTCAAGGACAATACTAATAGTAACCCAGAAGGACATTACTAATATCGTTAACACTTTCATTTTTTACAGGTAAAGAAGAAAGATCGGTCAAGCACAGAAGAAGCTACAGAATGTATTATTATTATTAACAAAAATATTAATATACTAACTCAACCATCAGTCACCACTATTCTTAATCCCACTATATACCTTCCTTTTTCTGAAAATTTTAAAAGCAATAAAATTCTCTCCTTTTTAGGAGAGTTTTACTAAAAAAACAACACCACGGTATGTAGTTATACATCCTTTCCTCCTTCTCCCCCCCCCCTTATCGGCTTCCCACAGTGCTCTAACCTCCAGCCCAAAACTTAAAATCTCTTCATACCACCCTTTTTCAATAATCACATCTACAGGTAACTTATCTTTCAATTGTTATTCTTTTTTCTATTATTTTCATTTTCAATAATTATCAAAGCAAAGCAAATTGTCCTTTACATCCCAGTATTTCTCTAAATAGTCTTTAAAGTCTTTCCAGTCTGCAAAAAATTCTTCTGCCTCCAAATTTTTAAGTTTTCTTGTCGTTTTGTCCATTTCAACCATAAAAAGTAATTTCTTTACCCAGTCCCCAATTTCAGGGACCTTGTCTTGTTTCCAACATTGAGCATATGTCATTCTTGCAGTTGTAATCATATGCCCTAATACTAAATCTTGTCAGACTTCACTGCTGACAGCCTTGCCAAGTCAAGGAAAAGAAATGCCTGTTCATCATTTGATGGCTGCACTTTCAAGCGATGACTTGCATCACAGACCAACCACTCTAGATAGTGGTTTCAATGCCATACTTTTCAATGGTGATTCATCAAAAACTGACTAAGCAAGTCATGAGATATCAAGGGATGGGGCAGGTACATGCATGCATGTTTAATTGTGCACTGGATTATCTAAAAATCTGCTTCCCGGTCTGAATTATTAAAAGTGTAATCCTTAGCAGAGTTACACCCTTCTACATTCATTGAAGTCAATGGAACTCTGAAACTCTGATTTAATTAATTAATCTATTTACTCCATCTTAACTCCACCTTTCTTCCCAGTGGGGACCCAAAACAGTTTACGCTGTTCTCGATTTTATCTTCACAACAACCCTATGGGGTAGGTTAGTTTAGGATTGCATTATTAATGTTTGCAAGATTGCCTCTTGCGGTGGCTCAGAAGTTAAGACGCTGGAAGGTCTGTAGCTTGGCCATTGTGCTGGTCGGTTGCGGCTGGGAAGCGGATTGCTGCAGCCGCGGCTGGGAAGCGGATTGTTCACCCTCGGTGCTCATCGATCGACGGAGCGCGGGCGGCGGTGCGTCGTCTTCCCCTTAGCGTCCGACAGCCCGGCTGGTTGCTCAGCGGGATCCCACCTTCGTCGCCATTGAAGTGTAGTGGGTTAGACGCGTAAAGAAAGCACGGAAACTGATGTAGTGATCAGCATGGCTTTACTGGTACACAACAAGACTAAAGACTAACGGCCGGCAGGCCAACTATATACACAGTCCAGGGGCTTCCCCTGGTCCCATTGGTGGGTTTGAATCTCCCGCCAAGGTCCCATTGGTTCCCCCCAGTGGAGGGACTAGAATCCTAGTCCCATTGTTGTGCCGGACTGAAGCTCAGGAGTGTGCGCTGACCTCCGGTGGCGGTCAGCGGACACAACATCATCAAAATGCCTTGGCTACACATCCTTTCTTTATCTTCCTTCCAACCACTCAATGGCAGTACATAAGCTATGATCACTCTTGCCCATGCCCAGGAATGGGTCTTGCTGCAGAAGTTAGTACCCTGATAACCTTAGTTATCAAATTTCAGAAACAAGCATCTAGCCATTGGTGATGCAAAAACAGACAGGATGTACAAAAGGTCCATCTAGTCTAGCACCCTGTCTCCCATAGTGGTCATCCAAATACTTCTGGAAAGTCTACAAGCAGGGCATGGAGGCCAAACCCTGCCCCTGTGGCTGTCAGTTCAGTGGTATACTTGGGGCTGCCAGCTCTGAGTTGGGAAATACTTAGAGATTTGGGGGGTGCAGTCTGGCAAGGGCAGGGTTTGGGGAGGGTACAATGCCATGGAATCCACCTTCCAAAGCAGCCATTTTCTTCAGAGGAACTGAGCGCTGTCAGGTCTGGAGATCAATTGCAATCCTGGGAGATCTTCAGGCCTCACCTAGAGGCAGGCAACATTAGGTGCACTTCTTCCGAACATAAGGGATTCCATTTAGCCAACATTCATTTACCTTGCTTCTGTTTTAGCTCACAAAATTCGGCTTATTTTGCAAATATGAGATTACTGGCACAGAATTTAGCCCAGAACATACAGAGCTCTGCTCAAGAGCCATCACTGAATTCTGTGGTGTAATTAACCCCCAGGTACAGAAAGAAACCAGGCAGCCAGATTTTAATTCACGGAACTGTCTTTCTTCCCAGATTCAATGTCAGCTGAAGCTAGTGCCTTCAAACCACAGTATAACCTAGTAGATCTATCAGGTGCAATACAAAAGTATTCCACCCTAATCAGATGAGCACACTATTCAGTTTCTTATAAAGATAAATATATTAGGTAAGCTAAATTTAGTTTCTCCTGTGAACAGATGAAGGACATTTCATCAGTTTAGCATTTTTTCCACTCCTGCAGTGATGTAACCAAAACCAAATATTTATACATAACACAATATCTTGTTCTAAACAAGGCTTTATCTGGCTCTCCTCACTAGGTGGGGCACCTATATTTCCCTGTGGGATGTCAAAATGAACAAAAAAAAACCCCAACATGATTTCCTCATAACCCACAGAAATATCTTAACCCAAACCCAAGTATACATTTGATTGTCTAGGAACAATTATTAAGAAGAGCTAAAATGCACAAGCTGACTAACACCACCTATCTTAATTTTAGAAGCTTTTGCTTGCTTAATAAAAAAGGTAAAGGTTCCCTTGCTCGAAAGCCAGTCGAATCCGACTCTAGGGTTGCGGTGCTCATCTCCGTTTCAAAGCCGAAGAGCCAGCGCTGTCCGAAGACGTTTCCGTGGTCATGTGGCCAGCATGACTAAACACCAAGGTGCACGGAACGCTGTTACCTTCCCACCGAAGTGGTACCTATTTATCTACTTGCAATTTCTTGCTTTCGAACTGCTAGGTTGGCAGGAGCTGGAACTAGAGATGGGAGCTCACTCCATCATGAGGCACCCAGGTCTCGAACTGCTGAACTACTGATCTTCCACAGCCTGCAGTTCAGCGTCTTAACTACTTGAGCCACCGCAGCTCCATTTGCTTAATAAACACCTAGCTTAATAAAGGAGCTTGGTAGCTTTTCTCAGCTATAACCCTGCTAGGCTCATAGAAGCTAAAGGGGTAGAAAGGTGACTGTGATCTTTAAAAATCCACCCAGGGAAACTGGGTAGACAAACTTATCGAATCAAATGTGTGGATTTGGAAGTGGGGGGGGGGGGGGGGGGGGGGGCACTGGTTGCCAATGGTTAAATTAGAAATGTTTCCATTCTAAAAAAGAAGCATTCATTTTTTAAATGGAAATGTGACAAATTAAATTGGGGAGGGACCATGGCTCCACAGTAGAACATCTATTTTGCATGCAGAAAGTCCCAGTTTCAATCCCAGACCTCTCCAGTCAAAAGGATCGACTACCAGATGATATGAAAGACCTCCAGCTGAGACTGTGGACATACCAGTTCGAACCTTGACAGACCAATTATCTGACAGTATCTGACATGCATCTTCATGTGTCCAAAAAGAATTACAAAATCCTAATTTTATAAAATGTAGGCGGAACTAACAAGCACTCTGGATACACGTAGCCCCACCCTGGCTAATGGCACTGATTCTACCAGCATTTATGGCACCATCACCCCAAATACAGTTACACCCTTCTACACCCTTGACTTGAATGGTCTTAGAGGGACGTAGTGCTACATAGGATAGCACTGTAAACCAGGGGTCATTTCGTAGAAAAAGAGCTAGGGGAACTCATTAGCATAACTCATTAGCATATGCCACACCCCCTGACATCACCGGAAGTGTGTCATAAGGCCACACCCCCTGACATCACCGGGAGTGTGTCATAAGGCCACATACCCCAACCCCAACCCCAACGGTCCCAGCCCATGAGGGGCCCGGCGGTGGACCTGCAAGGCCGGCGGGAGTGCAAGGAAGCCCCGCAAAGGCCCTCCCTGGCCCCAGGCAGGCAGGGGTGGGGAGAGGCAGGGAGGAAGCAACTTACTCTCCCTCTTCTCCTGCCTCCTCCTGGCTGAATGAGGGCCGGAAGCGGGGCAGCCGGAAGCAGGGGGCGGGGCTTCGTCGTGTGCCCCGCCCCCCATACCTCACCCGGGGGAACTGCGATCCCCCACGATCCCCCCCGAAATGACCTCTGCTGTAAACTACCCTTTGTACACTCACTGCTAGTGCTGATATATCCAGATGTCACCAGAAGTATCCTGTGCTCAAAGGTTTTGCTGACTGCTCTCCTTTTACTTTCTGACTCAGTGGGGGAAACCTCCCAGTCAATACACCAGACCCTCTCTTAACCCTGCCCCTTCCCCCGGCCTTCCCTTTCTCCCTCATGTAGACACATAAGCGTCTTTCTACACACTGTTCCATCCAGATGGGCTTTCTTCATTCATCAGCTGAATTTTTTGTTTGGGACAAAAGCCACTTTGTCTGTCTGTGGGCTGTTAAAAGCAAGACTGAGAACGCCTCCACAGACCTTGGACAGAGCATTCGATCTCTCCCGGGAGCTGAGAAAATGAGACCCAAAGCTGCTAATCCGAGAGGAGAGACAGGGGTGCTTCCAGGAGAGGGAAATGAATTAACTCCTATTTCTTCTCCATAATCCTCTGTTGCTAATCAAGCCAGGCAGACCATAGGCACATACAGTGGATACAGTGGAAACACAGTGCTCAGCAACCAAACGGTATTTGGAACATGTTGCTGCAATTTCATAGAATCCACAGGAATTAACTCTGTAACAACAGCCTATGCGTAATCTATACACAATGCAGTTGGCTATGCTACATACATGATATGAAGGGGCAGTGGTAAATCAGAGCTCCAAGCCACAAATCAACAATTATTCCGGCTCTATTTCCACATAAATTAACCACGGGATTGTAGCCCCCACCTTCAGGTGAATATACGCACATAAGTACACACCCGCCCACAAAATCTAGCAGAAACAAGAGGTTTCCTTCCTTGGGCATAATATGCCCAGCCTTTGGGAGAGACCCCCTGCCCTTGCTGGTTCCCCTGCCCATCCTTTCATTCAAACTGTTTCACTGTCTTCCTGGCCAAGCCCCCCCCCCCATCGCAGCATGCCAAAGCAGAAGGCTTTAGTGTGTCCCCCTCCCCCCGGGGTCTTCTTTTGTTGCCTTACCCAGTTCTTTCATATAGTCGTCAAAGTTGTCACTCGACAGCAAACTCCATTTGCCTAGGAAGACTTCGAGGTTCGCCATCGCGCTGGACTCGCAAAGTTCTTACGGTGGGACTAAAGAAAGACGCTGGGAAAGGTTGCCGAGAGGGGGACGCCTTTATACCGATGTCCCGGCCATGTGCTGCTGCGGAGGGCCAATGGGGAAGGGCTGACGTCACGCTCAGGGATGCCTGGCCCAGCCCCGGGGGGAGCGGCGGCCGCGGATGGGTTCCCTTCTTTGCTTGCCCAGTGCCGGGCAGCCTGCCAAAGGGCGCCCGTAGTGCAAAAGCGAGGAGCGGCGTAGGGCTACTGCGGCGGCAGGCGCCCAGCTTTCGCCTCCACCCTCAGCTGGGCGGGGGCGCCCTGCCTTTCCACGGCCCTTAAAAACCCGGCGCGCTTTCCAGATGAGGAAGCAGAGGAGCCGGCTCGCGCCCCCCGTTGTTCCCAATCAGCTACAGAAGAAGCCTTTGGCAAGAAGGCGGCGTGGGGGCGGGGGAGTCGATCGCCATGTAGGTCTGCTGGAAGAGAGACGTTTGTGTGACTGGAGAATGGGTTGGTGTCCGCTCGTTGTGTAGACCAAAGTCCTCCAAACAGGGCTGAAGGCTGGAGGACGGGACGAAATGCCCACGGTCACACCCCACCCGCACTTACCTCTGCTCTCCTAAGTCATAAAACAGAAAACCCTCTTCTGTTCCTGAAAGATTCCGGTGGGCAGTGTGCACGCACATGGAAGCTTACACCCAGAATTAAATTTGGTTGGTCTTAGAGATGCTACTGCCCTCAAAACATTGTTCTGTTTCTGAAATAATAATAGCAATGGAGCTGCAATCTCCGCTGGGATCCCTTGGTCCCCTCGCCATGCTTGAGACTTGCCAATGAATTTAAAATTACTTTTCTGGTTTAATGTGGTGGCAGCAGAGGAGAGGCAGAAAAGTGGTCCAAGGGGCATGTGTGAATTCAGTCTCTGTCAATCCAAGGCAAGAGAACAGGGGTGGTTTGCATTGCCCGCCTCCACATAGCAACCCTGGACTTACTTGGTCCCAGCCAAGTATGCAGCAAGGGCTGGCCCTGCTTCCCTCTGAGATCTGACAAGAACTTGGTCCCTCCAGGGTGAAATGTATGTGGGTACATTTTTACCCTGCCCTTCCCCTAAGAAGGCAGCAGGCATCATTTCTCCCTTTTCCATTTTACCCCTATGAAAACCCTGTGAGTAGGTTAGGCTGTGAGAGAGTGACTGGCCCAAAGTCACCCAGTGAGCTTCCTGAAAGAAGCAATTTAAACCTGGGTCTTCCAGATCCTAGCCCAGCACTCCAGCCGCAACCCTGTGGGGGCACAGAGGCATATGAGCGGCCTGGATGAGGAACTGAAACATTCTGTTGTAGTTCCTGCTGAGCTGTTACCTCAGCTGACAGCCATGTGGATGGAAATGCATAGGGCTGCTTCACTGTCTGCAAAGAGCAAACACAGATTTCTTCATGTGGGCACTGCCCTGAATCATCAGGGGTGGTCTGGTCATGCCATTCCCATTCTGCTTGTTCACTGACCATATGACCATAGACCATGAACAGGGCTTGAGTCTCTGCTCCACATCTGTAACATGGTAGCAGCTATTGACATGCCTTTACAAAATGTTTAAAGGTTTCTGAAATAACATATAGGAGGACTTTGGTGCTGAGAATCAAAATCACACTGAACTAGAAGAGTTTTATTCTTGCAGTTTTACACTGTAGACCTAGACACAGTCACATCCTCACTGTTGTAGAAGGGTGTAACTCCATTTAGGATTCCACGGTTGATGGCTTTTAGAACAGGAATGCTGGTTTTCTCCCAGCTGCCTGAAATTCAGGAAGAGAGACCCCTTGTTTAAGCAGCACAGCCCCTGAGAATTTCATCCCAGTTGGGTGGTATGGAGAAAGTTAGAACTGGAAATGTGTTTCCGATTAAAACCTATTGGATTGATTTCTTAACATAGCTTTAGTTCCAATGTTAAAGAATCTCACTCAAGTTTTTTTTTTTTTAATGGACATAAGAACTAAGGTTTGTTTGTGGTTTTTTTTGCACATTCAAAGTAAAATTGGGGGGGATGAACAATGTGTACGGAACATCACTCTCCATGAATGCATAGTTGAACTTTTAATCAGTAGGTAGTGTGACCTAAGATCAGCTGTTTGAATGACATGACTTTAATCCCTCCAATCAGCTGTGTTTGCACTTAATGCACAAATTGGATAGAAGTTAGTGTGCAACTGACCTGTGCAATCTCCACAATGTCACATTTCGTACACAGTGTTCACAGCCTGCACTGTACATGGATGTTGTAGGGGGTGCCAGCGTCTATAGTGTTCAAGAAAGACTGGTGCCAGTTCAGTTCCGTTTACCCAGTTCTGTACTCTCATTTCCCTGTAATTTCCAGGTTAACTCATATCAAATTGGTGGACATCCCCACCCCCCGGTTCTTCATGTTGCCTTAAAAAACAGTGCAATGAACCCTGAACCAGGGATTGCTGTTGATTTTCTCTTGGGGAGGGGGGAGGCACAGAAAGGTCTCTTGATGGCACTCAGAGAGATTTTCATTAAAAGATGCTATGAAAATCCAATTATTCAAAGTCACAATCCAGACTTGCGTCAGACCTTAATTTGCTGCTAATGACACCACCCTTAATCGCCCCACTCAAAATGTCCAATGATCTTCAGTCTCCAGGATCTTTCATGTGACTGGATCAAAATGATCCCTTTGGACAGAGAAACCCTTACTATGCTTATCTGCCATTCATCATGTGTATTATCTGTAATATTCACCACTGCAGCAGCAGCGACAAAATGTTTGCACTGGTAGGGTGTGTGATTTGGAGGTATCAAGAACAAGGTATTCTGGGGGCAGCTAACTTTGGTTAACTGTACCTTATCAGCTCTAATCTCAGTGAAATTGGAAGTGGCCCTTGGTGAGCACACAAACATCTGATTGTGTGGAACAGCTTCTTTACCACTTAGTTTAGTGTAGTGGTTTAGGAGCATGGACTCTAATCGGGGAGAACCAGGTTTGATTCCGCACTCCTCCACATGCAGCTGCTGGTGTGATCTTGGATCAGTCATATATTCTTTCAGAGCTGTTCTCTCAAGGGCAGTTCTCAAGAGAGCTCTTTCAGTTCCACCTACCTCACAGGGTGTCTGGTGTTGGGAGGGGAAGGAAAAGGGATTGTAAACCGCTCTGAGACTCCTTCAGGTCGAGAAGTGCAGGGTATAAATCCAATCTCTTCTTCTTCTCTTAGACCAAACACTGTTGTTACATACCTCCCTATTTGTGTAGGCTGAGCCTTATTTCTAAGAGAAAGTTGCTTTGCACTATAAATAAATTATTTAGCTGCGGATGCATTCACCAGTGGCTAAAAAGTAGTTTCCCAGCACAATATCCTGGCCCAGAAACAGGGCCATCACAAGAAGAGAAGAAGAGATTAATCTCAGAGTGGTCTACAATTCCTTTCCTTCCTCTCTCCACAACAGACACCCTGTGAGGTAGGTGGGGCTGAGAGAGCTCTGACTGAGAACTGCTCTTGAGAGAACAGCTCTGAGAGAACAGCCCAAGGTCGCCCAGCAGCTGCGTGTGGAGGCCTGGGGAATCAAACCTGGTTATCCCAGGTTAGAGTCCACATTCTTAACCACTACACCAAACTGGCTCTTAACCACTACACCAAACAAACAAGGATTTTAAGGGCCCTAGATTAATTCTCCCTCATCCCACACACTCATTCACCCCACAGGGAAGCCACTACTCAATTTGTTCACACCGTACTGTGAGGAAACTACTGCTATCCTTCTTCCCCCACACCGCAAAGAAGCTGCCCTAGCCATCCTCTCCCCCCGCCCCATACTACAGGGAAGCCACCTTCACTCACACCACCACCCTCACTGGGGCCATAGCTATGGCTTGCCACAGTGCTGTGCCTCACAACAGGGGCAGACTGGGAGGTACAAATGGCCATGGAAAAGGGCACAGGCTCCCCAATGGTCTGATCCAGCAGGGCTATTATGTTCATTATAGTTTCTAATATAAAGGAATTTCATAATAAAGACGTCACTCTTTGTCATCTGACGACAGTAGTCAATGAACCTGTAGAATAAGCTACCCTCTGAGAACTGACCTTGTAGTCTATATAGACAGATGATCCAGATATTTTATTTAAAGTTCAAAACAAAGCCCATTTTCCCCTTTTAATATGATCAACCAAATTAATACAACACATTGTACAACCTTTTGAGTTCTCTGGAACTCTTTGCAGGATGCTTGTTACAGTGGTCCATCCTGTCTCAAACAGTGGCCAACCAGTTCTTCTGGAGGTCCAGCAACAGGGCACAGAGGCTGAGGCCTTCCCTTGATGTTGCTTCCTGGCACTGGGACTCAGTGACTCTGGTATTCACCGCCTCTGAACATGGAGGTTCCCTTTATTCACCATGGCTAGTTGCCACTGATAGACCTCTCCTCCATGCATCTGTCTAATCCCCTTTTAAATCTGACAATGCCTGTGGCCATCACTAGATCCTCTGGCAATGAATTCCACATTTTAGTCACTCACTGTATAAATGAAATGCAAAAGACATAAAGCCCCCCTCAGTTCTTTATCTCTCCTTACATATAATTGTGAAGTGGGGTGGCACTTTCTGAACATTCCACACACTCCTAAATCAGTTGGCTCCATGATGTGTCACTCAGAAGCTGTCCCTATCCACTGGCTATGTTGCCTGAGTCCCGCCTTCAACATTCTAAACAGTTTGCTGTTCTTCTCCCTCCCATAGCCAGTCGGAACACAGAGCTCGTTTGCATATGCGGCCTGATTGGCCTTTGACTCTAACATTCTAAACAGTTTGCTCTTGCTGTTGGGAGTCATTGAATGTGTCCTGAGGTAAAATACATATCCCAATCTTCCCTTAAACGGTCAGTGGAGTTGCCAATCTCCCTGTGGGGCTTGGAGATCTCCCAGAAATCACCGTGTTCCCCAGCCACAGCACATCATTTCCCCTACAGAAAATTTCCCAGCTATTACAACTGATCTCTAGATGACCAGATCAGTTCTCCTGGAGACAATGGCTGATTTTGGCAGTGGACTCTATGGCATTATAACCTGCTGAAGTCCCTTCCCCCCCCAAACCCTGCCCTCCCCAGGCTCTACCCTTCAAATCTACAGGTATTTCCCAACCTAGAGTTGGCAGCCATGTAATTGGCTATGGAACCACTTTCCAGACCCTTGGAACCCAGAAGACATGGCATAGGAGGAGGTGCTTTTCTACCTTAGCTGCCACTGCATAGCCCCAAATTAACATAAGCCAACCTCCAGGTGGTACCTGGAGATCTCCAGCTATTACAACTGATGTCCAGATAACCAAGATCAGTTCTCCTGGAGACGGCTGCTTTGGCCAGTAGACTCTATGGCATTATACCCTGATGAGGTCCCTCCCCACCCCTTCCCTCCCCAGGTTCTACCCCTCAAATCTCCATGTATTTCCCAACCCAGAGTTGGCAACCCTGTAACTGGCTATGAAACCACTTTCCAGACCCTTGGAACGCAGAAGACATGGCATAGGAGAAGGTGCTTTTCTACCTTAGCTGCCACTACATAACCCCAAATCAACATAAGTCAGGGGTGGAGGGAACTATACCTGTTACCATGAGGCTGTCCTCCCATTCTACCCACGGGGCAGCAAAATGACTTGAGACAGCTAACCAGAAGGAAATAAACACGGCTTGCCTCCCTCTATTTTCCCCTTCCCTCTGCCGCCCCACCAGCCACAGCCGGGACACTCACCTGGAGCTTCCTTCTAGAGTTCGTTGTATTTCTTCCCACAATGAGCCCTACTCCTAGTCTGAAATAACTTTGGTTAATTGTACTAGGACTATAGCTGAGCTAAGCTAGTGGATCTCAGCAACTAATCAACATGTTTTCTGGCTAGTGAAATGGAAACTAGCAGAGCAGACCTAAACCCCTTCTAAACCCACTGGAGTCAATGGGCTCGATCCAGATTAAATTTTCTAGTGGCAGAACAGACCTTTCCTATTACCCTCCACCTGCTGCAGCCCACTGGTCTCCACAAAATGCTGTTCTTGGGGCATGGGGGACCCTGAGGAATTACATAAGGGCGGTGGTCTGCAGCAGGAAGGGGAAATTTGTGGAAACTGCCTGTTTAGTCCTCCTGATCCAACCTTAGAAGGGTGTAACCCTGTTTAGGACTGCTCTGTCAGTGAAAGAAGGCAACGCCTGTATGAGCTCCTACCCTTCAAAAGGAT
>NW_015175364.1:1296394-1301134 GCF_001447785.1 Gekko japonicus | reverse complement strand
GTGTCAGGGCTCCATTATTACATTAGTTGGATCGGCGCTTGAAGAGCTCAAGACCATTGCCCTTACAAAAAAAAAACCTCACAGACTTCCCGGAGTACTACTGCAGAGCAGACCCCAATTTGAAAAATGCTATTTTATTAAATTTATCTTATATATCATCTACCATCTCACCAGTTAGGAAGACATGTGTTTATAGAGCTCTGTGTGGATTGTAGCCCTCATTCAGACAGCTGCTTTTGACGTCTCCCCCCCCACCCCTGCCCCATGACCATACACGTCCCAGGCCTTGAAGGCATGGTAAAATAAAGTGCCTGTCAAATTTCTCTTTTCAGCATTTCTTTGAAATATCTGAAACAGCTTGCAGTGGAGAAAGTGGAGTTGGGGCTAAAAAGGTCATTAGTGTCAAAATCAAAGGGTAACGTCATGCTGGAGGCAGGAGAATATTACAATGTACTCTCTGAACTTCGCCTAGGATTTGTCCACAGAAGTGGAAGCTGTTGCAATTCCTGTACTGCAAGAAAATAGGTGATCTTATGGTGTCTGATTAACATAACCCCAGGCTGCTTGGCACAATCAGCATAAATATGTTTGAAGAGCAAGTTCTTAGCTTGGATCGCCAAGTAGACCAATGCCAGTAATGCCATATGAGCGAGACAAGACATAGGGGTAAGCGCCCAGGTAACTGCCTGGGGCACTGAGCTGGGGGGGGGGAGAGAACCTGCCATGAATTATTGATTCAATTACCTGTTAATATACATCTTCATTTGTAAAACTGCCAACAATGCCTGCATGACAAGCATTTCATTAACATTATTTTAACATGGCAAAATTTACCTCATTGGAGCCAGTCCAATAACCTTGAATGATTGCATTGTCATCAGTACTATAAAACTAATTGGCCATCATGAGTCTAGTAAGTATTAATACCACATTTGTTTTGAGGGTTTTGTTGTTGTTTTTTAAAAATCCTATTATATCACAAAAATGCAATCGAAAGAATATTCAAAGGTTAAACTAAGTGAGGGGCCACAAAGACAGTATCTGCCTAGGGTGCCATTTTGTATGGGGTGAACCCTGCATATAAGACAGGGTGAGGCCTATCCACTCCTGTATCAAAAACGTTGCTTACAGAGTTCCCCACTGGACTGTGAACCACGCATGCAAGGAGATCACCGCACACTTTGAAATGTCAGTTATTTATAGGGCGGGGGGGAGACCAGAAACAGGTAACCACTTGCCAAAGTCTGTAGTGCTGGTCATTTGCATGCTCCAACAGATATATGGGCAACCCACTGCTGTACATGTATACATCTGAGCTGGGCCATTGTTTCCCAACTTCCCACTCATAGCAAGCATTTAAACAAGGGATCCCCAACGTTTTTCATCTTGCAAGCACTTTTGAAATTCTGCTACAGTGTAGTGGAGCCAGCCACAAAATGGCTGCCACAGCTTACCTTCAGTCATACAGTGAAGATCCATGTGCAGTCATCACAGCAACTGCCAAAGCAACATTTAAACAAATCTGCCCAGCCAACCGAATCTCCAGTGGCCAATCAGAAACTTTGCTGGGCAAATGTCCCACCTGCCCCCCTGCCCACTTTCTAAAAACACTTGGCAGGCACCAGGAAAAGATGTCAGTGGGTGCCATGATGCTCACAGGCACCATGTTGGGGACCTCCTGCACTAAACCATTAACAGTGTATTGTGGCCCATGACCACACTGTTTGCTTTCTGTTGCCTGCTGTTTTCTATGGGTTAGATATAGCCAGTTTTTTTTTCCATTCCCCTCATTGTCTCCAGCCCCCATCACACAGATATTTTGTCCCCATGCAGGTCCCATGATCCCCAGCATAGCTTTTTGATGGGTCAAAGGGGACCTTTTCCTCCCCTTTTACTTGCAGGAAATTTTGCTGGACCCAACCCTATGTCTCAGTACATAATACAGAATTTTCCCATGCCCAGACACCTTTGAGTGTGCTGGGATATATGTTAATGAGATTAATGTAGGGCTAGTTTGCTCATGCACTTAGTAATGGCTCATTCACCCCTACATGTATGAATGGGCCACCACAGAACAAATTCCACAAGCAGAATGCTTACATCACCTCAAGCTTAATCCTCAGTTGAGTCAATTTACACATTCATCTATACTTCACAAAGTGTTGCGAAACCAAGTGATGCATGTGCATGTATGAACAAGCCCTACTGTCTTTGTGTGGGATCTTTTTCAAGCTTCCAAAGCACTTTATTATGTGTTATAGTCCTTGCAATACAGAGACAGTTACATTTGCCACCTGGCCTGTAGCTGACAGTCCAGGTTGCAATTCTGCCAGAAAGAAATTTTAATTAATATTGGGAAGCTGGTATTTAATCTACTTGGCAGGTCAGGTTGCCATTTTAAAAATGTGGCACCACTTTCTCCCATGATGTATAAAAGTGCCTTGTCAAGGAGTGAGGTGGCAGTTCTATCGAGGCCAAGGAACTTATAGCTGTGGGGAGAAGTTCTTTGACCCACCAACTGTTTTTTCCCCTCTGCAGATGGGGGGAGAGGTTCTAGTTTCATTTATTATTTATTATATTTTTATGCTGCCCTTTCCCAAACACTCAAGGCAGATTACAACAACAAAATAACAATTGGATATAAAAATACTTAATATAATAAAATCAGACACTGGTCATTCATAAACAACCAATAAAATATAAAGAAGTGGATAAGTTTCAGGAGGGCCAACAGAACAAGATCAGGAGAAGGCCTCCTTGAACAAGACTGATTTGCAAGTCCTGCAGAAGTTCAGAAGGTCCTGCAGGACTCAAACCTTGTATGGCAAGGTATTCCACCAGGATGGGGCCAAGGTGGAAAAAGCCCTTGTCCTGGTGGTAGCCAAGCAGACCTCTTGAGGGCCCAGCACCACCAACAAGTTGCGTGATGATGAGAGCAATATACAAAGGGGATTATAGTGAGAGAGCTGGTCCCTCCGATATGATGGTCCCAGACCATTTAGGGCTTTAAAGGTGAGTACCAGCACCTTTAACTTGATCCAGAAATAGATAGGTAGCCAGTGTAGCTGCTGCAGCACAGGATGGATACATCATCCCAGGTTATACCAGCCAACAATCTGGGGGCTGCATTCTGAACTACCTGAAGTTTCCGGAGCAGCCTCAAGGGCAGCCCTGCGTGGAGCAAATTATAGTAATCTAAGTGAGAGGTGACTGTGGCATGAAACACTGTAGCAAGGTTGGAAGAAGACAGGTAGGGCACTAATTGGCGGGCTCACCGTAGATGGTAAAAGGCAGTCTGTGATGCTGGACACCTGTTTTTCAAATAAGAGTGAGGTATCCAACCATACACCCAAACTCCTGACAGAGTCCCGCAATGTAAGCGGAACCCCATCAAGAACCAGGAGTTGTATGTTGCCAACAGGTCCGTGCTGACCCAGCCACATGACCACAAGTCTTAGAAGGATTTAGCTTCAGCCAGTTTTCCCTCCACCAGTTTTCCCTCCACCAGACCACCACAGCGTCTAGACACTGGGATAGTCCAGCGAGAGCAGACTCTGGCCGATCACCAAGCAGGGGATAGAGCTGGGTGTCATCTATGTACTGATGGCACACCACCCCACAACCCATGATGAGATCAGCCAGAGGGCACATATAGTTATTGAATAACATCAGCGACAGGATTGCACCTGGAGGAACACCACAATGCTGGCAACAACCACCTTCTGTAGACGTAGGAATGAGGAAATCCACTGAAGCACGGTACCCTCTATCCCCAGAAAGGTGAGACAGTCAACCGTATCAAATGCTACTGAAAGATCTAGTAAAATCAGCAGTGCTGACCCACCACAGTCCCAGTTGGGATCTTTCTCCACTTGTGGGTGGTTCAAAGGTAACCCCCCCCCCTTTTTTTCTTCTTTGAGTTGAATATCATGGCCAGCCTCATCTGAACCAGAAATGCCCACAGGTTTTTGAAAAGGATTAAAACCAGATTTTTGGTTTCCAAGATTTAGCAGTCTTTGGTACAACTCAGTTGCTCAGAATAAGTGAAAAACAAACCACAAATTAGGATGGTATCTTACCAACAATATGATTGGTCCCACACCAGGACAACAATCTCTCATTTCCTTCTGCAGGACTTGAATCCACAGATTTTTGTAGCTGTACCAAGAAGCCTACAGATTAATCACTACATTCTTTTACCACGTACCTGCACATACACATATTCAGTAGGCAGCCAGTTTAAACAGTGGGTTGGAAACTGATTACCTTGCTCAGGAAGAATTGTTTCATGTCAGGCAAGCGACTGATTGCAAAGCTGAAGTTAGCTGGAACAAAGAATTTGCACCTCTTCAAATCAGTACAACGGTCAAACCTCACAGTGCAAATCTAAACTTTCATGGATTCCTTCCAATGAAGCTAAGAACAGAAATTGAACGCAATACTCATTACATCAAATAAAAATTAATAAAAACCTCCACCCCTTTCATAAACACAGCTGTCTTGAGTGAAGTCACAACAGCTAGATGGATAAAAGTTTTCAGTACACACATGCCCTAATACAGTGTCTGATCTAGTTATATGTAAGAAAAAGACGCATACGAAAGGTCATTCCCAACCCAGCACTGATGTATCACTGATGTTCCTTATCCGTTATACAGACCACAGCTCTCAATTTTCACTCTAAGACCTTCCTGAAACCCAACATCAACCATCTTTCTGGCAGAGATTCAGTGTGCATGT
>NW_015175364.1:1279703-1296337 GCF_001447785.1 Gekko japonicus | reverse complement strand
TTCCCCTTTGCTCCTTGTGGCAACTTTTTTCCTGGCAAAAAGCTCTGCCAATCTATTTTAGGTATTGACTCTAAGGGGACTTTCCTTCCTTTTTCATACCTGGACTACAGCCTTACATGTTGGGTTGAGAGGACCAAGGCGCATGCAACCTTGAGCAGCCAGACTGTAAAGGCAGATGGTTTAATTAAAATGTTCAGGAAGGGGGCTTAGAATATCCCAGTCCCTTACAAGCCCATATAGCTATTCGTCTACTTTTTTCTGTGTACAAACTAGTATTTTTGCACAGCATCTTGGAAGTCAAACTACAAAAGCTATTGAAATTCTTTAGCCCAAATGAGCACCCACATGACAGTGTGCCTGGTTGGTTTGGGAAGCTGTTACCCTTTCTCTCCTGTGCTACTTTCGCAACCAATAATGAGTCTCCCATGTGGATTAATGCCCTAATGGGGAGGGGGAAGGGACATGTCCCTGTATTGTGCTAGTGCAAGAGGGCACAGACAAGCCCTAATGAGGATTAAACCAGTCCTGAACAGGGGGAACCAAGATGATATTGCAGTGATCAGCTCAAGCTGGCATGAACATTTACAGCATCTGGGAACTGTGCTTCACAGAATCCAGGATGCTGGGCTGACTATTGAGCCATCTAAATGCCAGGTCGCTAACTCCACTGTGGTGTATTTGGGGGTGGGAAAATCTCACCACATGTAGTAAAGGTTGAAGCAATTGTCTACTGGCCCACCCCCATGACTAAAAAACAGATCCTGAGCTTTCTGGGAGCTTGTGGGTTCTACTGAAGGTTTACCCCAAATTTCAGTGGCCTGGCATCAGTCTTAACTGATTTATGTAAAAAAAAAAGTTCCTGCAAAGGTGCCATGGTCAGTTGAGTGTCAAAAGGCTTTTGAACTTCTCAAAGAGAAACTTGCCCAAGCCCCAATTCTTAAACCGCCTGACTATACTAAACCTTTTCTTGTTAGAACTGATGTGAGTAGGACTGGTATAGGTGCTGTTCTGATGCAAGAGGACTCTGATGGTTGCCTCCACCCTGTGGTGTATTTGAGCCACAAATTACTCCCTAGGGAGCAGAAGTATAGTGTTATAGAGCAAGAAACACTGGGGATAGTTTGGGGGCTAAACAAATTGAAAACTTATCTCAGGGGAACACATTTTTACCTGGAGACAGATCATAGCCCAATAACATTCATTCACAGAATGAGAGACAAACTCCAGAATTCTGAGATGGGCGTTGTCACTACAAGACCTGTCTTTTGAAGTCACTCACATCTGAGGAAGAGACAATATCTTGGCAGACTCTCTTTCAAGGTGCCATACTGAAGTCTAATAAGCTGGTGAATATTGTCATGAAAACTGGTCTTGCTTGGAGCTTTTGTAATTTGTAATTATTTAGTTAATTATATAATACTTGAGGTATAACTATGTGAATGTATACATCTTAGGAAACATTGTTATTTTAAGTTACATAAAGGTTATGACATTATTGTTTTAAATCACAGAAAGGCAAATGACTGAGTCACTTGCCTTCTGCATGGGGGGCTGTATGGAAGCAGTATGTGTTTTTATTTTCAGATGATTAATTTGAAATAGAGACTCTAAATTGTTTCAGCTTGAGCCCTGTGAACAGTTTCAGTTGAAGACCTTGGGGTTTTTTTCTTTAAGAGCTCTACACCTGCAAGTAATAATTAGCTACCGTATTTGGCCTTAATTGGCTGGCAGGTTGTTTAATATCTAGAACTAACTCACTTGCCAGTCAGATCATGTGGGTCTGAAAGCTTAAAACCTTGTTGACACTGGCATGTTTGTCCTTTCACTGTCACCATGCAGTGATTTGTTGTTGTTTTTAATCATCTTCAATAAACTTTGTCGCGCTTCCCAAAAGCTGAAGTGTGGAGCAGCGTTGTTAATGGGTTACTTCCTCCCCTTTCCCAGAGCCAAACCGGAGAATGAAGAGGTGAGCCTTTAAAGAGCAGAGTGCTTTGAGTCCTGCCAAAGTATATAAGCTGCTCCTAATCAACTTGAGGCCTGGAGCCCCTGCAGACTTGGCAGGAGAACCAAGAGAGAAGCTCCTGGTTCACACAGGGGGGAAGGGACATGTCCTTGTATTGTCCCTGCAAGAACCTAGGAGGCACAGGCAAGCCCTAATGAGGATTAAATCAGTCCTGGACAGGGGGAACCTTTCTAATAGATAAGCAATTGCCCATCATTGTGGCCCCAATCCAGACTGCCCAGTGCACACACAGCTAATTTGTAGAGCCATGATATGCCTGGATTTGCCATTGTGTAATGTAGTTTGGCTTGCAGAGTGAGAAAGCAGAAAATGTAGATCACGGCATAATCCCCATACAGGTGAATCTTGTCCTACAGTTGCAGAACCCAGAATATATGAGCCACTTGCAGACAAGACAAGGTCGAGCACACACCCAACTAGCTTGAGACAGAACATAATTTACCATTTACAAATGGGAGCATACTCAATAATTTCCCTTGCCTTGCATGTCTGAGTTTGGAACCTCAGTGGAGCAGGGCCAGCTGGCAGTGAGTTCATTCATTTCTGTGCTAAATAAGAGCCACAGTGGTTAAGAGTGTCGGATTAGAAATGTTCATTTAGAACACAGCCACTGTGATATTTCTAAGCCCAGCTACACAAAGGGTGGAAAATCTTCCAAAAGATTAATGGCCAGAGACCTTCTCCCTATTATCAAGTAGTGGGAGTGATTTAGTTTTTCATACATACACTTACTAAAATGTTGTAGCACTTAAAGCGGGAGGCACCCCTGCAAAGATTATAGGACAGCCAAGACATCATGCATTTGCTCCCCATCATGTTTATTGCCTATAAATCCTGGCAAAATCTGAAAGGAAACTAGTCAAAATCTTCCAGTCATTATTGTAAGATTTCAGTGTTAAGAACTCAGTGACTCACACTTGCAGGATAAAACCCAATTGTGCCTGCTTTGCCTGTTTAAAGATGTACTAATTTCTGTTGAACAGGCAAGTCATATTGCGCAAAACTCATTTTGCGATCTCCATTTCCTTATTCTTTTGGGATAGCCGTACGCTAGCAGCTGCCGAGTCACTGCAGCCATGTTGTACAAATGCGAAAAACAGAATCCTACTTAACAGTTTATTGAGTAACATTGGTTTTGAAATCAGGAAATAATGTTGCTTAATGCTGCCTTAATTTGTACTCTCCCATCAGAAGAGTGTAATTTGAAGTATGAAAACAGAGGTAATAGCTCCAGTCTGTTAATTGCAGGTCTGCTCCCAAAGTGCCATGTCTTTGCAAACAGTCTTTGCAGTCTGCAAGGCACCCCCTAGTACATGATGCACCTAGTGCCACATCTGCTTCCACACAGAGAGGTACTGTGGATTTGTAGAGCGATGGGGAAAACTTCACCTTTTGAATCTGACAGATGGCTGTTAAAGGCACTTTAGCATGGTCAGAAAAGGACTGTGTATACTCTGTGCTTAATAAGAGCCAACAGGCCATTGTAGTTAGAATTTGGAAGGTGGTGGTGGTTTGAACGCCAGCTAGATGATCTTGGGCCAGTCACACACACACTCACAGGATTGTTGTGAAGATAAAATGGAAGAGTAAACCGCTTCGGGTGTCCAGTGGAGAGAAACGCAGGTTATAAACGAATGAACAAATAAAGCACACTTTAGCACCAGCACAGCATGTTGGTTATGCATGTCGCACATATTCAAAATAGAAATTTCCATGGATTGCTTTTTCATAATTTGCCTTTTCTAGTCACGGGAAGAAGCAAACTGGCAGAAAAACCCATTCTCAGGTCACTGGTCATTTGGGTTGCCAGATGTGATAGAAAATGGGGGACAGATGTTAGAGTGCTATTGCAGATTTCAAGGCATAAGAGTACAAATATTGAGACCAACAGTAAATTGTGCTAACCCAGCAAACTCTCTTTTGTACAATTACACATCACCAACAGTGAAGGCTGTGATTATTCTCACAATCACCCCACCACCATTCTGTGCCATGTCAATGCAAATTTCATACCTACGGGTCAGATAAAATTTTCCATCAGCTGAACAAAACCTTCCTGCCTCCCCTCTGTCTCCGCAAAGTGCTGCTCCTGGGCAACAGGGTACGCTCTCAAGAGCAAATCTGCAGCCGTAAGGGGAAACTCAGTGGAAATTACCAATTTAGCAAGCAATCTTAAATAGGTCTACGCAGAGTTCCTCAGGTGTATTCAATGGGCTTCCTCCCAGGAAAGTGTTCTTATGAGCGCACTGATAGTTTGGATCCAGCCCAAGAACACTTGAATTCTGTAACTGGCAAACTGATAGCTTTGAATAAATTATTCTACTACTTAAAATCACACGAAAGAGCATAAAACTGGGCAGGAAACTGAAATATTTTCCCATGGAGAACATCCTCAAAAAGGCAGGGTCTCTAATTGTCTGGCAGATAGATGGTTGCAAATAGCTGGGAGGGCAGGAATGGAGCCAAGCCCCACATCGCAAGCAGCCAGACCTCTTGCTACTTTCATCTAACTTTTGAGGGCAACGTTTAAAAAGGGCTTTGATGGTTTATAGTTTGCTAAAATGCTATAATGGGATCAATTTATTTACAAGCCATCTTTAAAATATTAAACTTGGACCTTTGCTTATCCACCAAGAAGAACAAAGTTTACACAGCTGCATTCAACAATATTAGATAATCCTGATGAAATATCTGCTCCGTCTTAGAACTGCCCATTTATGTCCAGTTACTTGGGATTTAAAAGTATTTCAGGCTTCAATCCTAAACACACACTTATTAAGCAGTCCCAGGGAACTCAGTGGGTTTCCATTTTGAGTAAACAGATTTTGGTTTTTTTTTAAAAAAGTGTGTTTTACATAGGATGTTATTTGGAAGACACAGAAACAGAAACTAGCCTGAGTTTCAGTGCTGATAGTTAAATATATAGCACATCAGGCTACTAAGCAGAGTAGAGTTATACTTCATGGTATTTCAACATTTTATGGTCTAATTCCTTTGAAGACTCCAGTACAATGGCTGTGATTACTATCTTGCATTGATGCCTCCCAAACCCGTCCTGTCAGCTTGTCCTTGTATTGCACAACTACGCTTCCCAGAAACCTTTGAGAGCTGCAATCCCTCTAAAAAGGCTCCTAACCTGACACACATACTATTAAGATAACAAAGCCCCCGCAGTGACCCAGGGATAGCACTGTAGTAGCAGAGACGACAACCATGAAATCTCCCACCTCCATTCACAATACTACTTTCAAAAAGTATTTAAACATCTCCATATCTGGTACTGGCTAGAACTAAAAAAGATCCATCTGTTTCTTCTCAAAGGAGCAAGCTTCATTCCACAGATGAATTTTTATGCAACTAAGATCAAAATCAGAAATGGGGAAAATGTTTTTGTTTTCTTTAAGAGATTCATTTGAGATATTGAGACCACCTTGAGCGGTCTGCGAGTTGCATATCTTCGAGACCATCTCCTTGGGTACGTCCCCAGGAAAGCCTTACGCTCCTCTGAGAACAATCTACTGGTGATCCCTGCCCCCCAAAATATCCAGCTGTCCTTGACCTCTGACCTGGTAGAACTCTCTGCCAAATACCACCAGGGACACAGTGCGATTCCACAGGGCCTGTAAGGTAGAGATGTTCTACCAGGTTTTTGGTTGAGGACAGCAGTGGTTTCCATCATGGATGGCACCCTTTTCTTCTTTTCCTTCATCTTTGTGCTTCGGCCCCCTCCTTGCCCTGCCCACAAAATGGCAATACAGTCTGGAGTCGGTACAAAGAAAATTATTGACGCCATCTGAGATTATGTAATTAATTTATAGTTTTTATTAATTTTAACATAGTTTTGTGTATCACACAGAGCCTTGTGTGTGCAGGGATTGGGCGATTCACAAATCTAAATAAATAAATATGCTATTTTAGACTGGTTCTTTTTTTGCTTTTGTTACTTTGTAGAATGCACATAGAATAATCTGTCGCACTTCTGCTCTTGCAAAGTTTTTTGTACTAAAGTTTTTCAAGGTTCTCCATATATATCCATGGTTTCCATATATATCCAAAGTTTTCCAAGGTTTTCCATATATATCAACTGGAGAGCCAGTTTGGTGTAGTGGTTAAGAGCAGCGGACTCTAATCTGGGAGAACCGGGTTTGATTCCCCACTCCTCCACACGCAGCTAGCTGGGTGAACTTGGGTCAGTCACACTTCTCTCAGAGCTGTTCTCTCAAGAGCAGTTCTCTCAGAGCTCTCTCCGCTCCACCTACCTCACAGGGTGTCTGTTGTAAGTAGAGGAACAGAAGGAGATTGTAAACCGCTGAGACTCCAAGTGAAGGGTGTGGTATAAATCCAACGCTTCTTCTACAAAGTCAACAGTCCTAGTCACATTTCTCATGATCTCCCATCCATTTCCCTGTTGTTTGCATCTAATCATTCTAGAGTTATAAACAGTTTGAAGGCATCTCTCATACATTCAACTATTTACAAAGAGTTTAGACTTTGCCCATCTATTAACTGTAGCCTCTCCTACTGTCAAAACCAAGAGATTCTTCATCAACTGTTAAATGGGGATGAATTACTTTTAAGTGTTGGAGACTACACTTTCAGCCACAGTTGCTATTCTGAAGAGCCATGTATGTAAGTGAACATTAATTAGTCAGATCAGCACGTAGCCTCAGCACGTAGCCTAATGTTAAGTTATTCACTGTGAAGGTATCTGTATCTAGGCAACTGTATTAATTTTGCTTTCTGTCCCTCTTTGGAAATTTGGAGTTCAGACCAACACTTCCTACCTGCTACAGGAAAACTTTAGGTTGGAACCCTTCATTCCCAGTATTTTATCAACCAGAAGAAATTAAGATGACCCAATGCAGCATCCAGACTGAAAAAAACTTTACATGTTACATTGTATAACCAAAAGCAAACACCTGTGCAACTGGCTTTCCATAATGCAGGCTGGCATATCCTGAAAAGAAACTTGTGTATCTCTTTCTTTCTTACAAATAGTAGCTGGGATATGACACATGATTAACTCTCAGTTCAGTCATAGACTCACTGGATGGCCTGGGTAGTTATATCCTTCTTATCTTCAGTTCCCAATCTTTAAAATGAGAACTAAAATGACCTCACAAAGATGCTATGACGATGAACAAAAATATTATGTTACCAGACTGATTAAGGGAAAGGATTAGAATATATGGGTTGGATCTCACCTAAAACTTCCAAATGCACAGATGACTGTTGCTATATATATCCCCACCCCACCCCAACTATGGCAGACCTCTGCGTCCCTCTGCAATCTATTCCTGGAGTTCCCTTTCCCCTGGGAGAAACATTGGGGGGGGGGCATTTGGTGCTGCAGTAGAATAGGGGAAGTCATGTTTTGCGGATGGAAATCCTTCAATTTGTGGAAACTTTATGCAGGATCCAAGTCAAAGATATATAATAGATTATCTTGCATTGTGAAAGGATTTTGTAAATATTCCCAGAACTGTAGTTAGTGGGCTGGAGGGGGAACTTATCATTACAATCGTGTGGTATAAGCAAACAGCTAGACTGAACAAGGTGCACCATGCCGGACAATTTTATCATTCCAAAACACACACCAAATATTTATTTCACACACCTACTCTCACAGAACATCAAGATCACACTACGTGACCCATGGCCCCGTTTTTCTTTGCTTCCCATCATTTGACCTTTCTGGTAAACAAGCAGAGGAAGGCCTCGAAATCTGAGTTCATAGTATCCCATTTTTAATTTGTGAAATAAGGCTCATTTTTTTTAAAAAAAGGCACAATAAACTAGGCACAAAATATCCAGCTGCTGGATTTATCCGAGTCATTGCTTGTAAACTTTCCAAAACTGTTGCCCGATTTAATTTTACACTGGAACTGAGGATGCAAGCAGTAATTTTTTTTTTTAAGCATCGATCAACTTTCAGGAGCTATAAAGCACTTTCCACAGTGTAGCCACACAATAAGCCTCAGTCTCTCTGAAGAGTAATTTTCTATTTGTTTTGTTGTAGCGAACAGTGTGGCTCTGGGTACAGGAAGAAACAGATCGGGGGAAAGAAGAGAGACTAGGACCCTGTGAGTACACGGACAGCAACCATGAGCGCATATCAAGTTGCCTTATACTGAGTCAAACCATTGATCGACTAGGATCAGTATTGCCCACCATTACTGGCAGCTGCTCACCATGGTCTCAGGACAGAGGTCTTTCACATCACCTGGAAATGCTGGGGATTGAACCTGGAACCTCCTGCATGCAAAAGAGATGCTCAACCCCTGAGCCACAGCCTCCTCATTAGACTGTATGAACGCAAGCTTAAAAGAGCTAGGAAAGGTGCCCTGATACCACACACAGTGTTTGATGTGTGGGGAGAACCACTTGAGCAGAGTAGCCCTGCGAGTTTGCAAGGGCCACGCACACAGCCATATCACACGTTCCGTTAAGACTGGACTCTGGGATTCCTACCCCTCACCCACTTTCAGCAGCTTCAACAGCAAAGCTGAAAGATACCTTTTAAACAGGACAATTTAAAATTGGTTGGAAGGAGAGATCTTAAAACATTCTGTTGATATAGTGTGTACACCCTTTCCCCTAAATATGAGTGAGGAGAAGCAGAAAAGTAGATTTTTTATTCCACCCAAACGCAGAAGGGCAAACTGTCAAACACACACACAGCAGGAAGAAATTAATGAACCTCCCTTAGTAAATTCCCATGCAATTTTCTTCCATATCCCTGAATGCACCACTGCTGAGCTATATAATAATGCCAGTCTTTAATTTGGCGCACGTTTTTGCAAACTAATACTGTAGTCCATTTAAAGAGCACATGTAATAGACCATAGGACTACAACTTCCACTGAGACAAACAAAAAATATCTCTACGTGATGCAATTCTTTTCAGTTTGAGACATTTCTGAAATTGCAAAATCATGTCCTCAGTTTTCAAACTAACAAGTCCAAAGAAGCAGTTCCAAGAAATGTTTCAGGAGGTGCACGCTTTCAGATTTAATTTTGTTAAAAGTACAAAAACAACCAATCTACATCACGTTACCTAAAATCACCCCTTCTACAAATATTACCTTTTTTTTTTGTCCTGATGGGAACACAGTGAACACAACTACCATTCTCAGTATTGTGGGGTTTTCGTTTTCATTTTCTTAGTGACAAGTGGGGAAGAGTGCCAACTACTTTTAACAGAATACCAAAATACAGTATATTGAATCAGTGTGTCATCTTCCACCAGCTATGACTGTAATTCTTAAATCATTTGTTCCAAACAGATGGCATAAAATCAGGGCCAGCGGTTTTGCAGATTGCAGCCAAAGAATTTTTTGACAACCTAATGCATAAACAATTCAAAAGTCTACAGTGCCATTCTAAGTAGAGTTACACACCTTTAAGACCACTGACTTCAATTGAATTAGAAAGGTATTAACTCTGCATACAAAAGCACTGTTTGCATATGACTTGCACAGAATGTTATGGATTTCACATACTTTGTTTCAGAGCCTAGACCAATAAATCCTTCTTAATTATTAAGATCTGTTGCTTACAATAACAGCATGTAACCGCTGATTCATGCAAAGGGCTGCATACTTACTAGATATAACTTGGGAACCAATACTGGATGTGTTCATTTGAGTGTCTAGAATTTATCTTTAACCAAAAGTTCAATGAACTCTTCCAGTCGTTGGTCAGAGTTGATCTGCATTCCGTCCCTATCCATGTCACATTTCATTCATTTACCAGTAAAGTCTCCATTATTCTGAATGAAAAGTCACTGGCTGATTTTTGCATATTCATATTAAATGCTGGCTTTAAATACTGATGACTTTCAGGGACTTTTTTTCGGAGCTGCCTCTTGTGCCTTCAGTTCCTTGGCTGCACACCTAGAGTTGAATGCCTTCAACATGTCTCTAACTGTCAAATTGGCACCTTTCATAATCAGTCGGTCACCATCAACTGTAAAGGAAATAGCACAATTTACAATACAGAAGGGGTGTGGAGGAAGCAATTAATTAAAAATGGTGGTTTATTGTTCTACATGAAGCTAAATGAACATGTGGTCATTCACTCTTGGTTAAATTACCTTGGCTAAATACAGATAATTCAACCTAATTGCACAGAGATCACATCTATTATTATTAAACTGCTTTCCAAAACTTGAAGTGATTACTTAGGAGAATATATTTGCATCAACAGGCTATTCTTTGCACAGTGAGAAATATGAGGTAGTAAATACAAGAGGCCAGAATCCAAACAGCCCAGTTTGTGTGCCAAAGGTGTCCATATTCATGCTACTGGTTTTTCATGCCAGTAGAAATGCTCCTCGTGTGTTGAGTGATGCACTGAAAGTGCTCAGATCCTCTTAAGTGGTTGGGGGGGCACATCGGGACTGCTGCAAGACGATGGAGCCTAAAGCTCCAGTATATGCATGGAAACCACCTTTCTGGTCTTTGGATCTGTCAAGGACCCAAACCCGGGTCCCTCTGAGACACCACCCCTTGGCCAAGCGAGCAGTGCTCAGACTTGCAGGTCCTCAAGGTTATCTGCACACAAGAAAGCAGAACTCTGTAAAATATATGAAGGTTTCTTAAATACTTTAAGAAATAAGATATCACTAGGCAACACAGTCTCTACAATTCTTCATCAAGAAAATAAGAAATGCTAACTTCTCTTTCTAATACTTCAATACCTGGTATTTGATGGCACGCCTTTTAGAATATCAGAGGCCAAGCTAGAGGCTTAAGTGTTATCTGTGTAGTAGTCCATCATGATGGGACTTGGCAGAGTCAGAGCCACTGCCCAGTCGAATCATGAAGTTAGCATGGCTTCCCTCTTGTCTATGGCTCAATTATAGTCTTTGGCCATCTGGTCTCCCCCACCCAATCAGGGAGCTCACTTGATGGAACCCTCCAGAAGATGACTGCATTCACTCCTGCTTCCCCCCTTCCATCTAGTTACAGAAATGAACGCAGGTTCTCATGAAAGCCAATTACCACATTCTTGATTCCCACATTCTTGATTCTTGATTCCAGTTTTGAAGGACATAAGGATGGTGTAGGCAGGCAGGCCCAGTTACGGACACCTGCAAGCTGGAGCAGGCCTGTTAATATTCATGTTAACCTGGAGGGGGGGGGGATCAGGGTGCTTTGCCTCACAGGATCCTAGCCTGTTTCAGTCTCTAAGTTTGTTTAAGCAGTAAGTTGAGACCTGGATATAGGCTTGAGCTGTACATTTTGAGAGAGGGATGCTCAGGAGTGAAGTACAGGACTTCAGGGCTACTTCAACAACCTATTTCTTGCTCACATGAGCTGTACCCAACATTCTAAAATGCCAAATTTCACACTGTAAACATGAGCCAAGAAATTATGGTTACTGGACATCACAACATTTCATGATCCTGAAAGCCCTTTTCCAGTTTCCAAGACTGGGGGAGTTGATGATTGTGATGGACAGAAGGCTTTCCCACCCCTGAAGGGGAAAACAGCCACTCACTTGAGCCTATGGGAGTGCTGCTCCAGCATCCAATCACCTTTGAGGAGGATGGAATGTTGGAGGGAAGCACAGCAGGAGTTGAGTTCTGTCAGAGAGAACTCCTCAGAAGGGGAGGGAAATCGCAACACAGGAGCCCAAGAGCAAGCATTGCTTAGAGAACCACACTGGCTGGTGGAGGAGAATATACCGCTTGGTATGCCGATTACAGACCAGCAAGCTGATAAGACTTTAAAAAGGTTGATACAATTAGCCAGAAAAGTCCCATCTGAAGTGTCTGTAGAACACCCTGAATGAACCCACCAGAAGACGACTCAGGCATATTTTGATGCTAGTTGCCTTAGCTGCTAGGTTTCCTGAAGCAGTGCCTTTGAACAACATTGAGGCACTCAAAGAAGCAGATGCACTGCTGTCTCTTTTCTGTAGATGCAGTTTTCCCAAAGAGATCATAAGTCCCTTATGTCCACTCTGGGGCATATGTGGCTATGGGTTGTATGTGGCGTGAAAGCCTCACACCATCCTGAGATGAACAGCTTAGTGGAACAGATTGATGGAATGCTGGTGAGGACGATCCAAACTTATACTGCAACGTGCCCAAACAACTGGGACGAGCACTTACAGCACCTGCTGCCTGTGTGCAGGACAGCACCGGGTCCATGAGTCCTGCAGGAGAGAGCTGGGTTCAGCCCCTTTGAACTCTTGTATGGTCAGAGTGTGTGAGGACCCCTCAACATCATCAGAGAGACGTGGGACGCAGAAGATGTTCCTGAACCAGAGACATTTGTGCAATATGTGGGAGACTTGTAGAACACCCTGCGTGAGTTGCTGGTAGCTGCAGGAGAGAATCTTCATCGTGTCCAGCAAAAGCAAAAGAACTGGTATGATGCAAGAGCCCAAGACAGATCTTTTTTCTTTTCTTTTTTAGTATTCTGTTTGCGTATGCTTGGAAGTCATGGTTGACTTCTGGCGACCCCTAGTGGGGCTTGGATGTTTCAGAAAGATGCCTTGCTACTGACTGCCTCTGTGTCTCAGCCCTGGTATTCCTTGGAGGTTGGCTGGCCCTGCTTAGCTTCAGAGATCTGACAGATCGGGTTTCCTTGTGCTATCCAAGTCATGGCCCAAGACAGATCTTTTGAACCTGGGAACAAGGTACTGGTCTTGCGACCTAAAAGGGAACACAAATTGCAAACCGCCTGGGAAGGGCCTTTTGCAATTGTGGCTAAGGTATCTGACATAAACTACCTTGTAAATGTGTTCCCTGAGGGTGATCAAAACAAGTTGTACCATGTCAATACATTAAACCCTACTCCGAAAGAAGTCAGATGGTACTCCTGGCTTGTAAAGAGGGGGAAACAGGACAAGCTCTGGAGGGATGAGGGGAAACCTCATCTAAGGATGGAGCTGAGGATGTTAACATTTCCTCTGCTCTCACTAATGAACAACTGATATAGATGAAGGTAATCTTGGTTGAATATGCTGATGTGTTTTCTTCCAAATCTGGGAGGACTCAGCTCATTCAGCACAAGCTCAATGCAGGCGAGGCAGCCACAGCCCCATATAGGGTGACAGGGTATAATGCCACCTGTATTGAAAGAGAAATCAAATAAATCCTGGATCTAGGGGCGATAGTGCCATAAGAAAGCCCATGGTCTTCCCCCAAAGTCCTAGTACAGAAGCCTGACCAAACCACCGGATTTGCATTGACTACGGGAAGCTAAGTCACAAGGGGGGGACACATCCCAAGTGGATGAACTAGTGTAAACCTTGGGGCCAGCACAGTACATCACCTCTCTGGACCTTACCAAAGGTTACTGGCAGGTAGAAGTGTTATTGTACCATTTGCTGTTTTCTTGTACTATATCTGTATGCCAATGTTTATATTGCTTGTTAATATTACTGGGACATAATAAAGAGTAAGTGTGCCTCATTGACCTGGCAGAGACATGAAAATGGTCTCGCCTATGTCAATGAGTTTCCGAAGGGAAATTGGGTTATGGACAGAAGGCTGTCCTGCCCCTAAAGGGGAAAACAGCCACTCACTTGAGCCAATTGGAGTGTTGCTCCAGCATCCAATCACCTTTGAGAAGGGGGATGGGATGCTGAAGGGAAGCACAGCAGGAGTTCAGCTCAGCCTCAGGGAGAAAGCAACAAGAGCTCAGGTCTGGCTCAGGAAAAGGGCAGACAGAGTGAAGGGTAGCTCTGCTTGGTAGTGTGGCAGAGTGGTTTAGCTCTCCTTCTGACCAAGTGCCCAGTTGTTAGGCCTGTCTCTGGCAGTGTCTGTGTTAGGATCCTGTGTCTGTGTTAGGATCCAACTGAATGGCTAATCAGTAAAATCCAGTTTATGCTGGAAAGTATTTTATTTTAGAAAATTGAAATGACTCTCTAAATTAATGTGCCTCAACTAGGTTTCTCTTTTGTCTATCAGGCAGAATTTGTGCCAAGCATGTTAAATGCATATTCTTAAAGCAATATTGCAATGAACCAACTTGTATACCAAACTTGTAACATCAGGATAATAAGGCTTACTTTAGCTAATTAGATCGTGACATGTATTAGCTTTCCTTTCTCAAATCCCATAGATGAAATAGTTCAGAATAGTAGTTTTCTTTCCCCATCAAGTAGTTTTTATGTATTAGTTTGTCCTTTTCCCATTTTCCATAGTTAGAGTGTTAGGGTTCTAGTATCCCTCCCCCTTCCAATTTTTAGTTGTAGTTTTTGTAGTTTATAGAAAATGCAAATAAAAAATCTCCTTGGGGGGGCATAAAAAAAGGAGTCCTGTGCTGTTGATATGTTCATGGAAAACCAATCTGTAAATAAACAAATCTTGTTTGTGGTTAATATAGAATTCCTGCCTCAGTGACCTCCATACTCTACTGGTGCACCACAAAACTTACCTCACAGCAGTGAACTAAAACTTGCTACCTTTAGAACACCTAGTAATTGAGGGGAAGTTTAAAATAAACCTGGTTCCCCACAAATCATAGGAGGCTGTGTTGGTCCTGTTACAATGATGGCCAATTAGCATGATAACTAATACAGGATGATAACTACTAAGGCCTTTGAGATGACCAGGATTACCTGCATGGTCAGCAAATATTAAAGCAAAGGGCAGAAAATACAACAACATGCAGCTGTTGTTGACCCTCCTTCTTATTTGTCAATAACGTTGCCAAGGTACCTTCAGATCCTTATCCCTGCCTCCTCCTCAGAATTATACTTATACTTATATATGATATAGCACTTATATATGATATAGTACAACTTCCAAAGTGCAATTCTAAACAGAATTACATGCTCCTAAGTCCACTGAAGTCTGCGTAGGACTGCACAGTCAGATAGTCAATAGCTTATCCTTATACTAATACTGAAGTCGCCCATCTGTGCGGATAGCTAAATACGCACATCGGGGGGACCTGGGGGGGAGGGAGAGGTTTGTGCACACGTGGGCCGGTGCCAACGTGTGCACAAAAATCCAAAAAGTATTTACGGCTACAAATGAAAAGAAAAAGAATGGAACAGCAATTTATGTCAAAGAATATTTAAACCCAGTACTGATGCATCAGGCAGAAGATGGAAGAATAGTAGCAATTAAGATAATAAGAAGGGGAATCGAAACTCTAATCATTAATATATATGCACCAAATCAAAACCAAGAAACCTTTTTCAAAAATCTAGACAGCTTGTATCAAATATGGACTGTACAAATATATGTATAATTGGAGACTATAATGCAGTATTAGACTCAGAAATGGACAGAAAAAAAAGAAGCAAAAACTCAAAAGCGGGACAGAACCTACACAAAGTATTTATACAATTGGCAGAGGAATATGGTTTAGTAGACGCCTGGAGAGTTAGGAATATAAAAAAGAAAGATTTCACCTTCTACTCTAACAGACACGACTCCTGGTCTCGTATAGATATGGCTTGGGTAAATATTAATATGCTGGGAGGAATGCTTGAAGCAGAGATTCTGCCAAAAACATTTGCAGACCACAACCCGATTTTATTAGCCTTTGAAGAAAAACGAAAGATCAGTAGATGGACTCTAAATAATTACCTCCTAAAGGATACAAAATTTGTAGACAAAACAAAGATAGAAATAAGAGAATTGTTTAAGAGGAATATCCAACCAGATATGCCATTATACATAGTGTGGGATGCATTCAAAGCCTACATCAGAGGATGGTTTATAAATCAACAAGCATGGGGAAAAAAGGGAAAAAACCAACAATACGAAAAACTGAGTAAAGAAATTAAGAAACAAGAAGATAAATTAAAAACAAGAACAGAGGGGGAAGAAACTCGAGTGAAAATAAAGCTATTAACTCATAAGATGAACTTATTATTATCCCAAGAAATTGCAAAAAAGGTAGAATATGCTAAATTGTATTACTTCGAGAAAGCAAACAAACCCTCCAGGTGGTTAGCATATAGGTTAAGAAAAGAAAGAGAGAGAGAAAGCATAATAACACTTAAAGATGATAAAAATATTGAGAAATACACTCCGCAGGAAATCAAAAATATAGCGCATGAATACTTTAAAGAATTATACCATCAAAAGGAAGAACAAACACTACAAATCCAAGAGTACCTGGAGGAAAACAATATACAAAAGTTTAATGACGAGCAAAAGAAAGTCTTGAATGAAAAGATTACAATGTGCGAATTGACAGAAGCTATTAAGAATCAAAAAAACAAAAAATCGCCGGGCCCGGATGGTTTAACGGCAGAATTTTATAAGTGTTTTGAAGAAGAATTGGTCCCTACACTGAAGGAGGTAATACAGGACATAGAAAAACAAAAAGAACTACCAACATCTTGGACTAAAGCAATAATAACCTTAATACCAAAACCCAACACAGAGACGAACCAAATAAAAAACTATAGACCGATATCCCTACTGAATGTAGATTACAAAATCTACGCAAATATATTGGCAATGAGACTCAAAAAGATCTTAAACCAGATGATAAACAAGGACCAAGCCGGATTCTTACCGAAACGACATATGAAAGATAATATCAGAACAGTGATAAATGTATTAGAATTCTACGAAAATCACCCAGAAAAACAAGCAGCATTAATGTTTTTAGATGCCGAAAAGGCATTT
>NW_015175364.1:1278333-1278494 GCF_001447785.1 Gekko japonicus | reverse complement strand
TCATTTCCAAAAGATTTACTGGACATAACCCGATAGAACCTAGTTTATCCATTATTCTGGCTGACCAGTCTGGATATGGAGTAGAGGCTAGAAGCAAAAGGGGGGGGGGTCAATCCCGTAGGCTTCAGGTAGATTCTCAACCAATAATAGATCGAAATTGT
>NW_015175364.1:1277602-1278195 GCF_001447785.1 Gekko japonicus | reverse complement strand
AATACTGAAGTCGCCCCGTCTGTGCGGATAGCTAAATACGCACATCGGGGGGACCTGGGGGGGAGGGAGAGGTTTGTGCACACGTGGGGCGGTGCCAACGTGTGCACAAAAATCCAAAAAGTGTGCCCTCGCATCGGAGCGAGGGGAGGAGAGAGAACAGCGAAATGGAGGAAATGGGAGTGGGAATGAGGACACTCACCGGTTAACAGGCCAGAGCGTGCGCGAGGCCGGGAGAGAAGGGAGTTGACTTCGCAGCTCTGCCCTCGCATCGGAGCAGGGGGAGGAGAGAGAACAGCGAAATGGAGGAAAGGGGAGTGGGAATGAGGACACTCACCGGTTAACAGGCCAGAGCGTGCGCGAGGCCGGGAGAGAAGGGAGTTGACGCCGAAGGGAAGGGGGGAGCAGAAGCTTCTGGGAATTGTAGTCTTCGATAAGCTACTCCCCTCCCCTGAACAGGCGAGACAGTCACGTTGGGAAAGCCGATGGGGGCATGTCAGGCTGAGCGGACGTTGTTGCTCAGAATGGAAAGTGACCCCTGGAATAGAAACCCAAACCTCGCTTCGGAGCCGGAGGGGGGGGGGGGCAGCGGGGGG
>NW_015175364.1:1256087-1277589 GCF_001447785.1 Gekko japonicus | reverse complement strand
AGGGGGGAGATCGAGTGGGGGGGAGGATACGGGGGAGGAACCAGCAGGATGGGGGGGGATTACCTTCTCCTGCTGCTTCCTCCTGCGCCTCCTGAGTTCGGAGCTCAGTTTGGAGCTCCGCCTCCCCCCCGCGAGTATCGCGGGCCACCCCCTGTGAAGACTATTTTTAAAAATGTGAGGTGGTTGTTCTCCATTATTTACTTTAAAATCAGAAGTGCTGATTTTGAGACATGACTAAGGATACAGGAATGGGTAATTAATAATCAGTGAGATTACTCCTAAATCTCTTGGAATCCATTTCGGTCAGTCCATCTCCCAGAAACCATACCTCTCTTCTATTAAACGGGTGACATTACATTCACAAGCCACACCTGATTTTTTTCTGGACCAAAATAGAGCACTTGATAGGTCCAGGAGTCAACATTTCAGGGGTGGGGAAAGGCCTGTGACAAATATTTTACATTGTGGAAGTTTGGGGGATGGGAAGTACCAAACTGTTAGAATCTATTCCTTTGGCTTAAGAATGCAGGTCTCATCTCAAAGAATCCACACATAATGCAGCTGCATAGGTTCTAACATCCTTTAGAGCACATATTCAACCAGTGTTCTACCAGCTGCATTGGCTCCAGATTGTGGACCAGATCAGGTTCAAGGTTTTGGTATTGACCTTTAAAGTCTTAAACTGTCTGGGACCAGCATACCTTCAGGATTGCCTTTCCTGGTATATCCCCCAAAGAGTGCTATGCTCTAGGGATCAAAATCTGCTAGTGATCCCTGGCCTGAAGAGAGGGTCCAACTGGCCTCAACTACAGCCAGTGCCTTCTCAGCCCTGGCTCCTGCCTGGTAGAACACTCTTCCAGCTGAGATCTGGCCCTGCAGAGTCTAATACAGTTCCGCAGCGCCTGTAAAACAGAGCTGTTCCGCTAAGCTTATAGTTGAGGGTAGCGATGGGTTCCATCAAGGATTCACCTCCTCCTTTCTCTCCGTTCTCCCCTTTCGTTCTGAATAGACAGTGTATACATTATTCCCCCCTGAGAGTGTATACCATCTTTTAATTGTATTGTCGCTCCATATTTGTTGTAAATTTTATTGTATTTATATACTTATTTTAGATTGTTGAATGTTTTTATTGGTTCGTTGTTACCCACTCTAAGCCTGGTAACAGGGGAGAGCGGGCCATAAGTCTAATAAATGAAATGAATTATTATATATTGGCAACAATGGTCTAATGTGTTTGATGACAGTCTTCTAGTCATCATTTGTAGAACAAATGGTCAGTGGCAGTCGGGTTAGACAGCATCTTCTCATTCAGCATACATGTGGTCTAGCCAGGGAAGCTCTGGATTTAACTGTAGCTACAAATATTATTAGTACCCTTTTCAGCAGGATGTTTAGGCCAGTATTAGAGTAACTTCATTTCTTTCTCAAATCACAGTTTGAAAGCTACAGTGAGCCACCTAGCGGCCTCCAAGCATACTGTCACAGGTGGCATCTCTGCCCTTTTCTCTATTTCTCTTCACCTTCACTGCCTGTACGATAGCTAGAAAGCCCTAAGGCAGACAATCAGGTTCTCACCTCTTAACGCTACTCCTAGAGAGATCAGTTCAGGAGAGTAGCCATGTTGGTCTAAAGCAACAGAACAAAGTTTGAGTCCAGTGCCACCTTTAAGACCAACAACGTTTTATTCAAAGTATAAGCTTTCATGTGCAAACCACACTTCTTCAGACAGAAAAAAAACCACACCACTTTTTTTGTCTGAAGAAGTGTGCTTTGCACATTAAGGTTACACTTTGAATAAAACTTTGTTGTCTTAAAGATGCCACTGGACTCAAACTTTGTTCTGCTGCTTTAGACCAACATGGCTACTCACCTGAACTGATCTCTCTAGGAGTAGTGTTAAGAGGCGAGAACCTGATTGTCTGCCTTAGGGCTTTCTAGCTATCGTACAGGCAGTGAAGGCGAAGAGAAATAGAGCAGGGGGCAGAGATGCCACCTGTGACAGTATGCTTGGAGGCCACTAGGTGGCTCACTTTGTCCTATAGAAAGAATAGGTTAGTGCACCAGATGGAAGGATTGTGACAAGGCTCTGATAAGCTTTTATCATCAAAAACAAATATATGTGCATCATCAGTTTCTTAGAACAGCAGCAGATGCTGCTGTTTACAATGGCTTCTAAAGCAAAGGAATATGACCAAGAAAAAAAAAAAAAGACACATTTGAGAAATGTACTGGGTTGAGAACAGTGTGATTTTTCTCTATGAGGACCTCCAAGTAAAATAGGTTGGGACCTACTTTTCTGAAATTCAGATTTTTTTTCAGATAAAGGGCTGCTTTTGACGTCTCTAGACAATGGCCAAGATGTTGAAGCATTCAGCTTTGTAAGAGTCAAGAACCACTAAATCCAAAAGGGAGCTGCAACTGTTAACATTTAAAAATTAGCTGCAACTGTTAACATTTAAAAATTAGATACATTTAAATTGCATTAAACATAAAAAAACCTCTTACAGCTTAAGAACACTTTTAGTAGGCTCAAAAAGGGCCAGACTACCGTTTGAGGGGCCTTAAAAACTAAGAAACCTTTAATCTCTAAAACAGGGAATAATATCTTACCAAATTGAACATTTATTACTGGTTCTGATCCATCGTGTTTCACTTCTGTTTTCAAATCACAGTTGGTGTTGGATGCATAGGCTTTCTTCGTGTGTAAACATGCAAGGAAGTTTCTGATCAGGGAATATGGAAATACAGATCAGTGCCACAAACCAGCAATTTACACATTCTATCAATGGGGTGAGCCATGGCTCAGAGCTAGAACATCTGCTGGTAGTAATTGCTGAAGACTCACTACCAGTCAGAATGGACAATAGTGACCTTGACAGACTTATAGTCTGACTTAGTATAAGATAGTTTCGTATAACCTTTTTTATATTGCTAAAATGCAGACACATTTATATTCTTAAGACTCCCCCCAAGTAAAAAACTGTACACTCTACAATTCCTTATAGATGAGTAGATTACCAAATCAATTGCTCAAATTGCTCTGTAGTGTACAAGCAAACAGAAAGTAAATTTCAGTACACACAAACTGATATACACACAATGGTCTGAATTCACTAATTCAGTGTTTCCCAAACTGTAGATGTGGGCCTCAAGCTTTTGCAGTTTTATTGATTTGTGCATGCTATGTTTTCTTCAAGGGGATCACCATACCAAAAAGGCTGGAGACCACTGTATTACTGCTAAGCCTATTTGCATTCAGAAAACAAACCTTATATTGGAGGGTGACTACTGTTGGTGGGATTCTGTAAAGATTTTCTTTGTTTGCAGTTGATTATCATACATTGGTTTGAGTTCTAAACTCCTGTGATGTGCTACAAGATTTTACAATGGAACAACTATAAAATTAAATGAATTAGTGGCATTTTAAGGAATCCCAGTAGAATGAAGTTACTATTAGAAAACATCAACATCAGAGTGCTGCAAACCCCAATTATTAAGGCCTACACTTGTCAAGATTCTGGCCTGAATCCACTACCATCCAGGCATGGTAGTTACAAAAATTTAAAGTAAGGAGAAGGATCTAATGGTTACAGCATTTGTTCCACGGAGCCAATAAAACACAGGTTATGTTCTGAATTAAGCCTGCAGGATTAAGGTAAAGTAGACTGATTAGTATTTGGTCTGATTTAAACATGACAGGAGTTAAAAAAAATATACCTGTGTAACATCTTATTTAACACAGGTCATTTCACCTACCAAAGCAGTATAAGAGCTTGCCAGGAAGAACCACACTACAACATGGAAACATTGTATACGTGGCAGCCGAGAGCTCCTTTTCTACAAGTTAGACAGCTTTATGGAGGATAGGGCCATCGATAGGTAACAGCCATGCTCAGTAAATGGAAATTCCACATTCAGAGGCAACAAACTTCTGAACACCAGTGCTAGCAGGAAACATCAGTGGGAAGGCCTTAGCCTCTGTGTCCTGTTTGCTGGCAACTGGTTAGCTGCTGTGTGAAGCAGGATGCTGGACTAGATAGATCACTGGCCGGAGCCAGCAGGGCTTTCATATGTTCCTGAGGGATCAGCAGAGTGGAATGCTGTTTTTTCCTTACATGCCAGCCATTCCATTTAACATGACTACTGCAGGAGTATGTAATGCAGCTTCCATACCTTTCTGCCAGCAGCTGTTAAAGGCAAGGGAGCCATGGGAAGCCTACGTAGGGCCAAACTACATGATACACCAACAAATGCCAGGTCACAGGTGTACCACCAGAGTCACATCAGGGGAAGGGGGGGAGAGAAAGAGCTTGCGATTCCCCTCTCAACCCTGCTTTCACCAGAATATACTGGTAAACCTGAGGTAGGAGGGAAACCAGAAGCTCCTCCTCTCCCATCACAACACAAGTGATTCTTTAAGATGTGTTTCCCAATGGGAGTCTGGTTGCACACCCATGACCCAAAACACCTTGGGCACATCATGCAGTTATGCCCTGAGAAGGGCTGCACCCTGGAACCATCTGACAGTCACCCTGAGATCCATTCTCAGTGTGAACACCATGCCTCTGAGCAGGTACAAAAAGCATTTCCACACTTCACCTGGTACTAGGTGCCAGTCAGTTTAACAGCTCTCAGAATGCCACTTCAAGGCAGGATGACCTATGGCTGCCATCTTTTTTCCTTAGCAGAGCCCTGTGCCCTCTGAACCCTAAACAGCAGCGGATCGCCACTTCTGCTCTACAGATCTGACAAAAGAGAACTTTGACTCTCGACACCTGACACCCTGAAACTCTTAGACTCATAGAGTTGGAAGGGGCCTACAGGCTCATCTAGCCCAATCCCCTGCACAATGCAGGAGGTTCATAAATACCTCCCCCCAGTGATCCCTGTTCCACGCCCAGAAGATGTTGGTCTCTAAGGTGCTAGGGGCCTCGAATCTAACTGAACAGCAGCAGGTAAACTCTTTTTTACTCAGCGCTGCATTTTCACTCCGAGAAAATTGTCTTTCGTCTGCTGAATTTCTGTCTGCAGTTCAAGAAGCCTTGCCCTGCCGTTTTTATTTCTCTTTTAGAAATTATACACTGCCGATGTCCAAGGAAAGGCGACGGGTGAAGAACATGCATGCGCTCAGCTGCCAAGCATCCCTCCTCACCTGGTGCTTTCCACGTTAGCCTGGAAGGGGCAGAAGCGGACCACGATGCTCTTCACCTGGCTGAGCAACACACCAGCCTTTTTGGGTAGCACGTACGCCATCTTGCCTCGCCCGCCCAGCGAGGAAACGGCGGAGCCAACCGCCGGAAGACTACAATTCCCAGAGTTCCATTTCGCCGGTCGAAACAGATGAAGTCCTTCTCTCCCATTGGCTGCCACTGTTGTGCTAGATTTGTGCGAGTCGATGTACCGGTTGTTTGGAAATCCTATTCGTTTTTGCGGCTGTCACGGGATGCGAATCTTGCTAGAATGTGGATCCCTTGAACCTCCTTAGAAGGAAAAGGGTTTCAATGTGCAAAATTAATACCCTTAAGAGTGGCTGGGAGTCGCCACTTCCAATGAATGTAGCTTTGCAGCTCGCCTTGGAGCAGAGCGGGGTAGTGTCTCGTCGATTTGGCGTTGCTGTCGCCCCTTCGGACATCGAACTAGCGGCTAGCCCCTGAGTGGCTTCCCGTCGTTTCAGTGGTAATAATGAATTCCAGCTGACCCAGAGTGCAGGCCAGCGGCAGGAGACGGTTTGGTTAGCTTTTCGACAGCTTCAGCTGCAGTGAAGTACCGACCGCTGAGAGAATAGGATCAGCGTCTACTGAAAGTTTCTCCGCCGACGCTGCTACGTAATTATTCAAGGAAGAAGGCGACCTGCAAACCCAGGCAACTGCAAAGGAGGGCGGTATCATCCTGTAGGCGCGGTGGTAGTTTTACTGGGGGACATTGAAGGAAAAATAGAAAAAGACAGGATTTGACCATTCTGCTTGATCATAGCAGCCAAAATATGAACCACTGGAAGATGTAATAAAGGCCTACAAGTTTTTAAAGGATCTGGAAAATAGCACGAAAATAGATAGCCGAAGGAGACAATCTTATATGATACCTTGCTGAGCCTGTTCCAAAAAATGTTTGAGGAACCTGAACAATGTCCCACAGAATGCTGAATTTTCCAACTCTTGGATTGTGCATGCTTGTGCATGATCTGTGAGTAAGGGTCATACATTCTCCATAACACTGCAAAGATTCCTGGGCAACATATTTTTCAAATTATACAGCATATCTTTTTGGGACACCAAAGTATTTATTTATTTATTTATTTATTAGATTTGTATCCCGCCTTCCTGCGTAACAGGCTCAGAGTGGGTTCCATCAAATATAATATATAAACAATTAAAAACAATTAAAATGCATCAGATAAAATACAATAATATTCCTATGTTTCTAATCAAAGCTTCAAAATATCTTGGCAAGCAAAAGTTTTATTTAATTATTAAACAAAAGGTGAGTCTAAAATGGATACATTTTTGTTTCTGCCTCAGCATTTGACAAGTAGAGTCCACTTCAGAGGCAAGCAGTGCATCCTCAGTTGACAAACCTGGATGCATGATATGCAGAAAATAGCAGGGACAGAGGCCATGAAATGCAAGAAGTCCAGGGTCTGATAGTATTATGCAAAATGTGAATGTGATCAAGAAAAGTACAGAGACTTTATTATGATTTGTACTTTGCCTTTATTGATGATTTATACTCTCCTTTTCACCCCAGTGGGGATCCAGATCATTCTCCTGTCCTGCATTTTAACCTCATAATTAACCTATGAGGTAGATTAGGCTGAGAGATTGTGACTGGCCCAAGGTCCCCCAGCAGGCTTCCATGGCAAAGTGAGGATTCAAACCTGGGTCTCCCATATCCTAGGCTAATACATTCTCTAGTTTTACTTAGTTTGATCAGCCTTTTGTAAATGGCTGAAGAATCCCTGGTCTTTGTTCAAGCATCAGTACATGAAATCTTGGTAAATTCTAATTCAACTGCATTAAACTGGAATCTCCCTTTGAATTTATTTTGTTGAAGAAGGGTGGTTTAAAATAGATAGGAAACCTTTCATTTAGTACTTGTAATTCATCTATTTGACACATGATGGCAGAAAATACTCTTTCCAGACTTGTAGTGCATTTTAGTAAATATTTTACTGTTTAATCGATGTAGTCATAACATTGTTTAATGGTCTGAAAGACTTTGGCAGATGGGAATAGCTCTACAGAATTTTATCTGCAAATCTATTCCATTAGACATAAAATAGACATGCTACTATTATTGTCATTAGTTATTATTTTCAAAACACCTAATGTTGAACTGCTCATTGGACAACAAAAAGAAAAAGACAAAGTTACCACTCACAACAGTAATAAGGAATTAAAATAAAATAGAGCCCTTCAGGTTTTCCAGGGCTATTTTTGGGCAGGAACGCACAGGAACGGAGTTCCGGCTGGCTTCAGAGTTGGCCACGCCCACTACAGCCAAAACCTCTGCATGTGTGGCTACAGAGGAAAGGCCTGGAGAGTGACCCCCCCCCGGCGACTCTGAGGCTGGCGAGCCAGGGGGGTCCTGGAAGGATCAGGGAGGCATTTAAATGCCTTCCCCAGCCTGTTCAACGGCTGGCTTGCCCGGTCTCCCCGCAGCCGTGGGGTGCCTGGGCAAGCCAAGGGAAGGCAGTTTACACTGCCCTCCCCTCCAAGGGCCGACATGGGGCTGTCAGGGGTGTGACCTAATATGCTAATACGTTTCTGCTGTTGGGTGTGGCCTATTATGCTAATGAGTTCCTGCTGGGCTTTTTCTATTAAAAAAGCCCTGAGTTTTTCTATGGCCTTTACCATATACAAAGTGCCCTACGGACTGTATCCACCCTTGTGTCAGCACTTATGTTAGTTTTCTGGAAAAAATGGATTGGATAATGGTGGTGGTGGTTCAAAGTGTTCTCAAGTCGCATCTTACTTACAGCTTACTGTAGGGTTTTCAAGGCAAGAGATGATCAGAAGTGGTGTGCTATGGCCTGCCCCATGTCAGGGCCTGGTATTTCTTGGAGGCCTCCTATCCAAAAGCTTCCAAGAGCTGACTAGCCTGGGCTATCTAGGTCAGGGCAAATAGAGTAATAGCTCCCCCAAAAGAGCTCCCAAAGAGTTCTAAGACTTTCACGGTGCTGCAATAGAATGTATACTGCTCCAGAGCTACTCATCTTGGCCGAGTCCTAAGAAGGCCAAAGTGCTTGAGTCCTAGTGGTGGAGCTAGCAAAGTTTTGTGGATCTACATGGAAAGCTCAACAGTGCCATTCTAAGTAGAGGTACATCTTTCTGAGTCTCTTGAAGTCACTGGGCTTGGAAGGGTGTAGCTCTCATTAGGATGGCACTGCAAGGGACTTAACAGTGCAATCCTAAAAACACTTTCTTCAGAGTAAATCCCACTGAATAGACCTGAGTAGGATTGCTCAGTTACAGTGCAATCCTGAGCAGAGTTACAACTTTCTAAGCCCTTTGACTTCAGTGGGTGGAACTCTCTTTAGGAATACATGGACAGATTTGGTAATTATGATGATAAATGGCATATAATGTAAGTATATCGATTATAGACTGAACCTGTTGGTAAGTTTTGAGTCCTGCTTTGCATGTCAGGTTACCATTGCAGAGAAACCAATATCCCTAAAGGGACTGAAATGTGTTTTCAAACCTATCCGTTTTCCCCATTTCCTCTGAACTCACACACACCATTTATGTGTCCAATATAATTGTGATTTAGCATTGTAACTTTTAAAAAATTAAATCTAATCCAATTTTTAAAAAGGATATCTTGATATTCAAATTGTCACTGGTCTCTCACACAACCTATTCATGGAAAGTGTAAGGAGCAATCTGTTTCACACACACACCCAATTTAGAATTGCCAGGATCCTGATGGTGTCTGGACATCTCCTGGGATTACTGTGATTTCCAAGCAACGGAAATCAGTTCACCTGGAGAAAATGGCTACTTTGGAAGTTAGACTCTATGGCATTATACCCCACTGAAGTCCCTCCTTTCCCCAAACCCCACCCTCCTCAGGCTCCACCCCAACATTTCCAGGTATTTCCCCACCTGGAGCTGGCAACCTTACCCAATCTACATCCTATTTATTTTATTTATCAAATTTATATCTCACTCCCACTCCCCTGAATGGGACTCTGGGACTCTACTCTTTTGTGTTTTTTCATGCTTTTATTAATGTGATATTCTTCAACAAAGGGCCACTACTCAGCTTTCATGTTTGGGTTTCTGAAACCGAGTTGACTTTACTTCTCATTGGAAATTAGAAAAATGTGGTTTGGATCCTATGACTATTAGGTGGATCTGTAACTGGTTGACAGATCACACCCAAAGAGTGCTTGTGAACGGTTCCTCATCTTGGAAAGGAGTGACAAGTGGGGTGCCTCAAGGATCTGTCCTGGGATCTGTTTTGTTCAACATCTTTATCAATTATTTGGTTGAAGGGATAGAAGGAATGCTTATTAAATTTGCAGATGATACTAAATTGGGACGGGTAGCAAATATGGTAGAAGACAGTGTCAGGATACAGGATGATCTTGACAGGCTGCAAAACTGGGCTAAAACAAATAAAATGAATTTCAATGGGGATAAATGTAAAGTTCTGCATTTAGGTAGGAAAAATCAAATGCATAATTATAGGTTGGGGGAGACTTGTCTTGACAGTAGTATGTGCGAAAAGGATATAGGGGTCTTAGTAGACCATACGCTGAACATGAGTCAGCAATGTTATATGGAAGCTAAAAAAGCATATGCAATTTTGGGCTGTATCAACAGAAGTATAGTGTCCAGATCACACGAAGTGATGGTACCATTTTACTCTGCTCTGGTTAGACCTCACCAAGAGTATTGTGTTCAGTTTTGGGCACCACAATTTAAGAAGGATATAGACAACCTGGAACATGTCCCAAGGAGGGCAATGAAGATGGTGCGGGGTCTGGAGACCAAGTCCTTTGAGGAAAGGTTGAAGGAGCTGGGTATGTTTAGCCTGGAGAGGAGACAACTGAGAGGTGATATGATAACTAACTTCAAGTACTTGAAGGGCTGTCATATAAAGGATGGTATAGAGTTGTTTTCTATTGCCCCAGAAGGTTGGACCAGAACCAATGGGTTGAAATTAAATCAGAAGAGTTTTAGGCTAAACATTAGGAAGAACTTCCTGACAGAGTGGTTCCTCAGTGGAACAGGCTTCCTTGGGAGGTGGTGGGCTCTCCTTCTTTGGAGGTTTTCAGAGGCTAGATGGCTATCTGACAGCAATGCAGATTCTGTGAACTTAGGCAGATCACGAGAGGGAGGGCAGGAAGGGTTGCCTCAGTACTTAGTTCTTGTGGCCCTTTCTTACATGCCCAGCAGAATGCTGATTGCCAGTTTGCGGTCAGGAAGCAATTTTTCTCCAAGCTGGTTTGGCCAGGGATCCTGGAGGTTTTTTGTCATCTTCTGGGCACTGCAGGTGTGGATGGGGAGGTATTTGTGAATATCCTGCCTTGTGCAGGGGATTCGACTATATGACCCTGGAGGTCCCTTCCAACTCTATGATTCTGTGATTCATTTCCCTCAACTCTTCCATTTTTTACTCCACTAAATTGTTGTTCCTGATGCTTATCTGGTGGCTGATACTGATGTTGACAACCTATCTTACAGGTTACTTTGGCCTGATGTATCATTTGATATTACATATTTATGACTGTATATAGTCTCTCTCACTCTCAATAAGATATATGTTGCCTTGGGATCATCAATCCCTTAGAGAGGGAAGTCAAGACATGGCCTGAATGTTTAGTTATGTATTCAGGCAAGGTCTCCAGATTGGGGGGGGGGGTGATGTCCTGCTCACTCAGCCTTAACTGTTTCTTGCCTGGAAGCAGCAAAACACACATGTTCTCAAGACAACTACAGATATAAACTACTTAGAAGATGGCCATGGCCCCAGACCACAGTGACAAGGATCAAGTAACCAGTTGTTTCCTTCTTCATTGTAGAGAGGACTTTTTCCCAATAAGAAAACCTATCTAAAGATCTGTAATTGCTCATGCTTCCTTGCTGCAATTGACAGTTCTGCAAAACAGGACAGGCCACAAAGGTCAGAATGCTAGAATGTGTTCTGAATCTTATTTTTTTTACCGGTCCCCAGAATTCTTGTAGCCCTGAACACTATTATTTGGCTCTAAAGTTTCCTAATAATAGTTGAGGTCAAAAGGATTGATAGTTACCAATTTTTGTTTCGTCTTCATTTTGTTAAACCGTACCTTGATATTACCTTGATATTAATGCTGCAATATGCTCTATTGGGACTGGGATTTGTTTGTGGATTAAAGTACAGAGCTGCTAAAAGCCTGGTTAAATTAGTTACACACAGTAGTCGGCAGAGGTGTCCTGCTGCCTTAGGTTGCAATCCTACACATTGTTGGATTTTGTACTGTTGTTACCCTACATCAGTTTGCAGCTGGACTGGCTTACCAACACAGGACAATACTGTCACAAATGATTGCTATCATACGATGTGGGTGGATGTGAACAAGATGCAGTTTAACAAGGATAAGTGTCAAGTTCTATATCTGGGTAACAAAAATGAGGAGCACACATACACTTCTGAGTAGCAGTGTGTGTAAACAATATCTTGGGGTAAAGGTGGACCATAAGTTAAATATAAGCAGCCAGTGTGCTGCAGCAACAAAAAAGGCTAATGCAGTCTTGCAATGTTCCCTCTAAGCTGAGTTAGTGTGAGCTAGCTCACTGTTCTTTAGCCTCCAGCTCACACGTGTTTGCCTTAACTCAGGAAGAATGGCTCCAGAGCAAACTAATTTATGTAGTGGCCAAATCACTTGCTCACAACTTTAATGCCAGTAGCTCACAAAGTAGAATTTTTGCTCACAAGACCACAGCTTAGAGGGAACATTGGTCTTGGGGCGTATCAATGAAGGCATAACTTCCAAATCGCAAGACGGTATAGTCCTGCTGTACACTGCATTGGTCAGGCCACACCTGGAGTATTGTGTGCAGTTCTGGAGGCCTCACTTCAAAAAGGATGTGGACAGAATGGAGCGGGTGCAGAGGAGAGCGAGGAGGGTGATTGGGGCCCTGGAGACCAAGCCCTATGAGGAAAGGCTGAGGGACTTGGGAATGTTTAGTCTGGGGAAGAGGAGGATAGGGGAGGGACACATGACTTCTCTCTTAAAGTATTGGAAGGGCTGTCATGTAGAGGAGGGCAGGGAGCAGTTCCTGTTGACAGCAGAGGACAGGACTCGCAATAATGGGTTTAAATTAAAGGCGGGAAGGTACTGGCTGGATATTAGGAAAAACTTTTTTACAGAAAGAGTTGTACAACAGTGGAATCAGCAGCTTAGGGAAGTGGTAAGCTCCCCCCCACTGGCAGTATTTAAGCAGCGGCTGGGGGGTTGGGCTGGATGGCCCCTTCCAACTCTGTGATTCTATTATTTTAATAGTTGTCCAATTTCTAACAATATAAGAACAAATCTAACTGAATGTATTTGGACTTACTTCCAATGTAAAACTGCAGAGGCTCAGGCTGCTTGTTCGAGCATATTGTAGTCTGTGAGCATAGGGTTGCCATCCTGAAAATGGTGGGAATGGTCATCACCTTCCATACCTTTCAAATGTTTGCATTTACACTAAAATCTTTTGATTGTGGATAGTTGGGGAGTGACAGATCTATTCCCTTCATGATGCTCCATTTGTTCCTTGGTGGTATAAAATATAAAAGAGCTTTAAATTTTTCCATGCATTTTTGCAAGGATTACATTTGGGATTTGATAGAGGAGCGAATACCACTATTGGCTTACAGATGCCAAGACAGCCTTTGTATGTGCCCTGACATATGAACCCTGCACACAGATGGTATATAGTAAGGAAAGTGGTCACTTGGGATGAAATCCGTGTATTCAGCCTCCTAGAGAATGTACTGTAAGGTGACACCCCAACAGTAATAAAGTTAATTGCCAGATGATGCATTCCTCAGAGGATGCATGCCAGACCTTTACACCCGAGCCTGAAGAATCTGCTTTCCACCCTTCTATCCTTTAAAATTTTGTAACATCTTAATGAAGAGGACTGGTGATCTAGAAAGCTTGTACAATGTTTTGTGTCAATTTGCTTGGTCCTAATAAAAGGTGTTACACAAATTTTGTTCTTGGGGGGTTTTTGGATCTTGCATGGAATAATGTTAAATACATTCTGGACACATTGCAGTGATCAGCTCTAGTTTATTTAGTGATTTCAGGCACACAAGGGCACCCAGCAGGGTCTGAGCCCTGCTTATAAAGCATGCAAACACCACACCCCACATACACTCACTCCCAAGGACAGGCTACTTACATTACACGGCTTATCTATAGGTCAATTCCAGGATCCTGGTCAGCTATTGTTCTTGGGGAGCAAGCTCACCCAGTTCAAGGTCCACATTCAGGGATGGCTTAGGCTCAATACATACAATACATTCTAAGATCTACATCACAATGGCTCTAAATCCACTGAAGTAAATGGGTTTAGCAGAGTATAGAACTGTTTAGGATTGTATCGGTAGACTTCTGTGGATGAAGATCTGCTCTTGCTGTGACAAGCTGTTTGATCTGATGTTGTTCCTGTTCCCTTCTGGATTTAAAATGTGCGATCAGACAGCACAGTCCATATCCCGTTCCCCAATCATCAGCCTCCCCTTCTCACCTGTCCCCAAATCGGTGTTTTCTGATATTGGAGAAAGACCGAGGTTTATGGATTGTCTGGTTTCACCCAGCATTTCTGGATGTCTGAACTCTCCATCATGGTCTCAAGCTGGAAGGGAAGTCTGAACCTTCCCTTCTGTTTTCACTCCTTTTATTTAAAAAATCAGTTAGTGATATGCGCATAAGTGGATCTCTGCTGCAGGGTTGTGAGGTACTGCTTGTGAGTTTATGCACCACAATGTTTTGTTGGGATCGGGAGCCCCGGGGGAGGGGGTGTTTGAGTGAAAAATTCAAGAAAAAAGCTCCTTTCTGCCATTTCTTGGGGTGGGACCAGTGTTCCCTCTAAGCTGAGTTAGTGTGAGCTAGCTCACAGTTTTTTTAGCCTCTGGCTCACACATTTTTGTCTTAGCTCAGGAAGGCTGGCTCCAGAGCAAACTAATTTATGCAGTAGCCAAATTACCTTCTCACAACTTTAATGCCAGTAGCTCACAAAGTAGAATTTTTGCTCACAAGACTCCATAGCTTAGAGGGAACATTGGGTGGGGCCATGGTGGAAATAGTCCCTATTTAGGCTCCCACTGTGGAAATAGTCCCAGGATTCTGCCTCTAGAACTCCACTCCAAACCACTTCATAATATTGCTGTAGTGGGAAAGTTCTATGGGGAGAGAAAAAGGGAAACTTCCCTATGAAATGAGTGGGAAAGAGAGTAAGATCTGGTGGGAAAATACGGTTGTATAGGAACCAGTGATCACAGTACTTGGTGGAGGGATGGCAGAGCTGTCAAAAAGGAGCCAGTGCTTTGGCTATGTGCTTGTGTGGGGGGGGGGACGACAAAAAAAGATGCTGCCCAACTGCCTGCTCTGTGGTTACCGCACAGCAATAATCTGAATGGTCAACCATGGGGTGAGTGTGCAGTGCAGCGGGTTAAGGATGGGATGTCTGAACAAAACTCTCTGTGAAGAAAACCCCCAATGAAATTAGAAGTGCGACCAGACTGCATTAAGCCTGTCATCTGACCACAGCCTAGAATCTACAGAAAGGCAGGGCTCCTATGTACCTGGATTCCAGCAGGTCTTAAGGATCTCTGCAATGATGCCTGTGTTTCATCAATTTAAAATATTATGGCTAAAATAGTTTGCTTTCAGACTCTGCTCAAACGACATATTTAAATAAAATATCGTCAGCTATTTTTATAATTTGCGGAATAGGCAAAGATGTCACTTAGCTGCAAATGCTGACTGATCAAAATGGTTGTTTCTTGTTCCCTTTAAGTGCAAAAAAGGCCATCAGAAAGTTCAAGGTCACTTTCTATTTTAAAATTCTGCAAGAGGAAGAGAAACCCCATCAACCCCAGAGTTTTTTCACTCACTGAGCATTTTCTTACAGTCATGCTAACAATCAGGCCTGGAATTCTCATAGAGTTAGAAACTCATGATCTAGTCATGGTCATTAATTTCAGCCTGAAATAAAAAATAAAAAACCCTTTAGGCAAGTTTGCATTTACCTTATAAACTGATATAGTCATACCTATCTGTTTGCTAAATCTGGAAGTTATGTGGCAGCTACAGTCTAAATCCAGCTGTGTGAACTGGCACGGTTTTGCAATAATGGTAATTCTCAGGGGAAACTCCAACTGTTACTAAATTCCTGTACTACTTCATACTGTGGGTAGCCACCCAACTGCCTTGTAACCCCTATGTTTAGCAGCAATTGCAGTTCAAGTAAATTTATTACATGTGCAATATGTAATAAGCCTTTCTTACATGCAGCTTGGTGAAACGGGCAAGGTTGGGGTTTTTTTGTCCTGTCATATCTTGAGCTACATTATACAGGATGGTGAAAACTCTCACATTCACACAGTAATCAGAGTGGCAATGTGTATGGTTTACTTTGCCATTTAAAATATTTATTTATTTACATTTATATTTATATACTGAAAGATTTTGACTGAGCTCTTTCCATTTGGTATTGTTATCATTAAGTAAACACACAAATTAAGTATCTAAAGGACTTGAGACAAAAAATAATATCAATATTATAATATCAATATAGTATCAATATCTATCCTTCATTAGAAGTGCTTATAAAAAGGTAAAGGTTCCCTTGCTCGAAAGCCAGTCGAATCCGACTCTAGGGTTGTGGTGCTCATCTCCGTTTCAAAGCCGAAGAGCCAGCGCTGTCCAAAGACGTTACCTTCCCACCAAAGTGGTACCTATTTATCTACTTGCAATTTCTTGCTTTCGAACTGCTAGGTTGGCAGGAGCTGGAACTAGAGATGGGAGCTCACTCCATCATGCGGCACCCGGGTCTTGAACTGCTGACCTACTGACCTTCCACAACCTGCAGGTCAGCGTCTTAACCACTTGAGCCACCGCAGCTCCAGAAGTGCTTATGCTTCTACCTAAATTTACAGTACAAAGTGGGTCACCATGTGAGTCACTTCAGGCAGGTTCCTAATTAGCAGTTGAATCTGACTCTGGAGGGTGAAGAGCCAGCGCTGTCCAAAGACGTTACCTTCCCACCAAAGTGGTACCTATTTATCTACTTGCAATTTCTTGCTTTCGAACTGCTAGGTTGGCAGGAGCTGGGAGCAGAAACAGGAGCTCACTCCGTCATGCTGCACTAGGGTCTTGAACTACACCCCTTCCAGTCTAAATTTAAGCATTATGTAACAAAGAAAAAAACTTATTTCTTAATGCCAGTTCAAGGAATAAGTCTAAAGCTTTGCAAAGAAATAAAGCATGTGCAGCATTAAAATACATGGGACACACCAAGCTATGCCAAAGGAAACAGTGTTTTTAGCTGTGCACATGAACTCTTATACCAGAGGCATCAAACTCATTTGTTATAGGGGCCGGATCTGACATAAATGTCACTTTGTTGGGCCGAGCTATGTGTGCCATACAGCGTAATGCCAGGTACCAGATATATAAACTTTATTAAGGGCAGCAACTGGTAAGCTCTGCGATGGTGTGTCCTCACTGCAAGGCCCAATGGGCTGGGAAGGGGGTGCAAAACAAAACCCACGTGGGAAGATTGGAGAGCCAGTAGTGCAGCACTGCAGAGATGCTCCTGTGCCCCAACAGAAGATCATCCCCCATATGCAAATACTGATCCCTGCGGCCATCAGGGACAGCATCCCTGGAGCTGCAGGGTGAGTGGAGAGGTATGAATGCAGCTGCAGTGACTCCCAACTTACCAGTCCCTGAGGTGAAGGGGTTCTGCTTGACTGCTGCAGACGAGGTTCTCCCGCCGTGCTGAAGCTTCAGTTGGAGTGGCTCCACCCATCCAGCCCAAGCAGCCTCCTGTTCCCTCCCTTGCACCAGTTGCTTGCAGGTTGCATAACAGCCCTGGATGGGCTGCTTCCAGCCCTCGGGCCTTATGTTTGACACCCCTGGCTTATACCTTGAATAAAACTTTGTTGGTTTTAAAGGAGCCACGGGACTCAGACTTTGTTCCAATGTAAATTTTAGCTCATGCAAAAGCTGATGTTTACTTAAAAATTGGCTGGCCCTGTTAGAAGGAACCTAGTCCAGATGTGTGACATACTGAACTAGATAAACCTTGGTCTCATCTGGCAGGCTCATGAAGCATTTAATTATCTCTAAGCAAGTCCCAGAGGCTCCTGGATTTTCAAACTTTTATTTGCATTATTTGTAGCCTACTTTTCTCATTGAGACTCAAGCCGGAATATAAAATTTAATAATAATGGAATAAAAATGGCATAAGACATGCCATTAAATGGTATAAGACATGGCATAACCAATGCAAAACCTGGATTACAAAAATTAGAAAACAATACAATAAAAACAAGATAAAACAATAAAGCCGGGGTCTCCGACATGGTGCCTATAGGTGCCAAGGTGCCCACCAACACCTTTCCTGGCATCCACTAAGTGTTTTAGAAAGTGGGTGGATCAGATGGGCTTTTTCCTGGTAGCTCCCTGAGATCTGATTGGCTGTGTCACCAAAGCACAAGATTCTTTACTGTGTGACTGAGGATGCGTGCAAGAAAATATTTCAAAACAATATCTTCCATTTTAAAAGTAAAGGTAAAGGTTCCCTTGCTCGAAAGCCAGTCGAATCCGATTCTAGGGTTGCGGTGCTCATCTCCGTTTCAAAGCCGAAGAGCCAGCGCTGTCCGAAGACGTTTCCGTGGTCATGTGGCCGGCGTGACTAAACACCAAGGCGCACGGAACGCTGTTCCCTTCCCACTGAAGTGGTACCTATTTATCTACTTGCAATTTCTTGCTTTCGAACTGCTAGGTTGGCAGGAGCTGGAACTAGAGATGGGAGCTCACTCCATCATGCGGCACCCAGGTCTCGAACTGCTGAACTACTGACCTTCCACAGCCTGCAGTTCAGCGTCTTAACCACTTGAGCCACCGCATCCCATTAAAAAGAGTTTCTGCCTGAAATGCTGAAGAGTTATTGTTAGAGTAATGCCTGACTTCACTCCCTGATATTTTGTGGTTGGCTCCACTTCTTGTGGCAGCCATTTTGTAATTGCGCCTACCACCCCTGTTTCAGAATTCCAAAGTTGCTTGCAGGTTCCCTTTATAAAAATAATTCCATGTTACACAGAATAATGTAGAATAAGAGACCTCCTCAGAAAAGCCATTCTACCAGTTGAAGCCATAGAGAATGCTTAGGTGTGGGCAGCCATCCATCTTACCTATTTGCAGGGTGGTACCTTTAGAAGGCTTTGCTCAGATGAAAGAGGCTGCCCTGCAGGTCCAAGGCCATGAAGCACTTTGTGGGCCAAATCTGTGAGCCAAATCTGAGTAAAATTCCTGAGTATATCCCTATCACTTATACTGGATTATATAAAAACCTTTCTACAGCGAATCTACCCACATCACTTGAATATATGCTGTACTGAAATCACACAATTATACCAGAGATATGCTAGAATATGGGAAATTATGGTTTCACCTACGTGCTACATGAGGTATATGGAGGATAAATCCACCAGTGGCTACTGGTCATAGTGACTATAGTGACACTCCATAGTCATAGACAGCAAACCTCTGAATACCAGTGCTAGGAGGCAACATCAGGGAAAGGCCTTGGCCTCAACGATGACTGACTGGCTGCCCTATGAAACAGGTTGCTGAACTAGAAGGACCACTGGTCTGATCCAGCAGAGCTCTTTTTATGTTCTTATGTACTCAAGCTCTTATTTATTTATTTATTTCAATTTCTTGACAACAGAAATTCAATACATTATAAAACCAATTACATTATAAAACCAATTAGAACCATAACATGCAATATTAATATTCAAACATGAATATTTAAAAACATTTTAAGTACAAGATGGCATATCTAGCATTCAGTTTTGGGGGGAAGAGGGGGAGGGTGCCGGGCAGATGCGAGGAACCGTCTCTGGCCTCAACCAAAGGCCTGGCGGAACATCTCTGCCTTACACGCCCTGCGAAACTTTAATAAGCCAGACAGGGCATGGATGTCAGTCAGCAGAAAGTTCCACCTGGTCGAGGCCAACTGGATATCTTTGGGGCTGGGAACCACCAGAAGATTCTTATCTGCTGATCTTAATGCCCTTCAGAGGACATATCAGGAAAGGTGGTCCCAAAGACACGTAGGTCCCTGACCATTAAGGGCTTTAAAGGTTAGCACCAAAACCTTGAAACTGAACTGGTGCTCCACTGGCAACCAGTGCAGCTCACGCAGCACTGGACAGATGTGTGCCCAACCGCATTTTGTACCAGTTGGAGCTTCCAGGTCAGTTTCAGGGGTAGCCCTACGTAATTTTGAAATCTCTTTTCCCTTGAAGCAGGAGGATTCCATGCCATTTCACAGGCTGCTTTGGAAAGTCCCTCCAGTTTCAAAAGTTTCAGTCTGCCTCATGGCATGAGTCTGCTGTTCAAGCAAAGTAAACCCAAAGATGTTGAAACCAGTAATGCAGCTCTTTAGAGCTCTTTCTATAACTTTTTAAAGAGATGTGCAAAGAATAATTTCTGGTTTGTTTGGGGGATATTTGAAATTTTAAAATATTTTAATATAGATCTGTTCGTTTTACTTATTCTTTATTCATTTCTATTTCTGTCCATGCAGTTCATAAGGAATTCTCAAGAATTGTACTCTGGTCACCCAAGGGATTCTCTTGCCTTCCAAATTTCAGATATCGAAATAGTGTCCCCATTTTATAAGCAATTAGAATTTTCACTTTCAGGGAAGATGGACTCAAAGGTGACAGCTTTGGCAGATGAATCTTTTTTCTTCCTTTCCTGAGATCTTGCAAGGATGTGCATGTCATATATTCTAATAGTTATCTATGGCTCCATCTGTGGATGCATAAATCTGTGGATTGGGCCCACAGTGATGGAAACGAGATTTTTCTCCAGCCTGGAAGCAACCACCAGGTTTGTAGAAAAATCTGAAACTTTAACAAAAAAGGAGAGCATGGACTAAACCCTCCCCCAAAACCCCCAAACTTCCCACTACTGGGGGAAGACCAGAAGCCTCCTTCCTCCCTGCATGCACAGGAGTAATTTATTTATTTATTTCATTGGACTTATAGCCCGCCCTCCCCACATTGTGGGCTCAGGCCTGGTAACAGCATATATGTATCAGCAATTAATGCCGATTTACAATATTAAAAACATATTACAAATACTCAATTTAACCCCCTTGCTCACCCCTCCCACCTCCAGTGCCATTGCTTCAGTCTTGGTAATCAGGAGCCGTAGGGAACGTTTGCGAGGGCAACTGAGGCAACAGCATTGGAGGCGGGCAGCTGGGCAAGGAGGCTCCTTCTCATACATTCACCCACCTCCAGCGCCAGTGCCTCAACTCCTGGCTGTCAACAGCCAAGGTGAAAGTTTGGGAAGAGCAACACAATCTGCAACATTTTTGCAGGTCTACACTTGTGTTTACATGAAAGCAGAATATGTATGTGAGGAGAGTTAAGCCATCCCTTAGTTTGAAGTTTTAACATTAATTGATTTTTACATTTTTATCCTTGCCTTGTTGACTTCTAGTATCAGAGCTGGAAACATCACTACAAAGAATCAGCCAAATGTTGCAAGGTAAGGCAGGAGAAATAAAGGTTTAAGTTGACCTCAGCCCATACACTCTATATTTGTTTTACATGTGAAGGATGGATTCATACATAAATACATGACAATCAACCTGTTTGATTCCGAACTTTAAAGGTGTCCCCTGCTGTCTCAGCAGCACCCCAGTCTCTATCTAAATCTTCCCTCCCTGGCTGCTTTTCAGCAAAACAGATGAGAAATACATGTTCATATACACATTTTGTTTCTGACCCTCATCACTGAAGGCCACATAGAGAGATCCTTTTTCATCACAGATCTCCAATGCACATCTGGTTTGTCCTTGATGTGGGAACACACTGCCTTCATCCTTCCCCAGTCTGCAGCAGGGTGGATCCTGCCTTCCTTCCAGAGAACACAAGCAGAACAACTCCCTTTTTGCCCTATGAGCAGGGGTCATCTCCTGCAGGAGCGCACAGGAACGGAGCTCCGGCAGTAAAGAGCCCAGGGGGCGGGCACATGCAACAAGCCCCATCCCCTGCACCCAGCAGCCCTCAGTCAGAACAAGAAGCAGCCAGGTACGTAGCAGAGGCCCCCCCCCGGCCCCCGGTCCAAAACAGTCCAGTGGCACCTTTAAGACCAAGTCTTATTCAGGTAGAAGCTCTCCCTCCTCTGTGAGGGCAGATCTGCACGTTCCCCCCCCCCCCAATAGCTAGCAATCCAAAACAGTCCAGTGGAGCATGAGCGGTGGGT